>NC_091571.1:9116144-9118644 GCF_042767895.1 Penaeus vannamei | reverse complement strand
TAAAAGGTTGATTTTAAGATTTTGGTTTTATGACAATGCATTTTATGGTAATTTTACAGAGTACCTTCTCATAACCGATTACTACGATTTCAGTATAGATGGATTCCTCGCGCTCTTTACTATCCAAATATATCAAAATTATGCCGCGGAAACCCCCCTTTTAGCAACGATCTTGGTTCCGATGGGGGGGTAATTTCCCTCGTATCTTTCGTGCCCTTCCCTGCTATCGGGGCTGTGAATGTGGGGGCTTGGGGGGTTCCATGGCATAATATCTACATATATATGTACTAGAAGGTGGGAGGAATCCATCAATACCAAAATTGTCACAATCATATATGCTAAGGTAATGTGAAAAATTACCTGTATTATATGCATATGATAGTATGGTATTTTAACAAATGCAGGATAATTGTTTAGAATATCTTTGCATAACTGATCCTGATGATTTTGGTATGCATGGATTCCTTTCATCCTCATATATGGCAGAAGATGGCATGAGAGGTACCAAGGAAATTGCAGGGTAAAATAACAATGATATAAAAACACAAATTGGAAAGCAGTTCACTATATTGTCGAATGCAGGGTGCTGTATCCCCCTTCACTCCTCTGGGGGGATGCCAGCCTATAACCTCCACCCTAGATGAGAAAAGATCCTTGAAATATGGAAGGGTAGAGGGTATGACCTGCATGTGGGGTGAACTTGCCAAGAAATAGTCTAGGAATTATGAGTTACTTACGTGATTCATAGATGGTACTGAGCTGTGAGGTGGGCAGCTTTGAGGGTGATGGAACTATGTGATTCTGTCTTGCTCCGTCCTTCTGTGCATACTTGGTGGAGTCTTTGTCTTTCAAGATGGGGGTTGGGGGGGCAGCACCTCACCAGTGGTGCAGCACTCTGCATTACACAATGCATTGACTTACTGATTGCAGATTATTACTACAGTTACATATTTACTATGTTCTATTTATATTTTACCCAGCAATTTCCCTGGTACCTTCCATGCTATTGTGGGTAATGGGTGGGTTTCCATGACATAATTTTGATATATTTGGATAGTAGAGAGTGAGAGGAATCCATCAATGCCAAACTCATAGAGACAGGTTATGTGAAAATATTCTGACTATTTACCAAATGCAGTTCTTTCTGTCATGATGTCAACAATATGATGAATCAAGATTAACAAATAGAATATAAAATTATCTAAAAGGAGACTTATTCAAAAGATGATCAGGCCACCATGCCTTTGCTGATTCTGCTAAAAAAAAAACTGCCAGGGGTCTGCATGCTCTGTCCAGCAAGAGTACACTTGGTAGAGTTGTGCTGACTGTTCCCCAAAAGTGAAGCACTCAGGCTGTGGCATTGCATAGGAGCATATGATTTGTAGACTGATAAGTGGTTGTAGGCTTACCTTTACTTAGGCAGGATAATTTTCATGTTTGACTTTGTTTTCCTTTAACTTCTTGTGGTCCTACTCTGGATAATTGCTAAAACTTGAGATTTTAAGTTATATTAGTTGCACTTTTATATGGGAAGTAAAATATGCATAATGAACTGAGAAAAAGAATTCACAAATTGAGAAAGCAAATTATTGTTAGATTGAAATTAAAGATTAGAAAAACTGAATAATCTAAGTATTACATACATTTAAGAAAATTGATAATGAAGATTCGTTTTATGACGAATCACTCCTCACACCAGAATGACGTCTTCATGTCATGCCCAGTTGAGCCTGCTCTAAATTGTGCGCTTGTTTGGCTCTGGCTGTGGCCATTGGGGAGAAACAGCCCTTCAAAAGTAGACATAAAGCCTCTCTTTTGCTTCATTACCTAAACAGTTGTGCCACAGCCAAGAGCATAGAGTGTGTGATGATATTAGGTTTCCTGTGCTTCCGATTTTTCCCTTGAGGGGCTGACTCCACATGGACTCTGAAGTGTTGTTTGAATATGGCATTGCACCCCCTTTTGTGATTGGGTTAAGACTGAAGAATCCACTAATAACTACAATGTGTCTCATATTTAACTTTGAGAAATAGTCGTCCATAGCACAAATGGTGATTCTTTGAATCATGTTTGTTTATAATTTTTTCCACATATTTATAGCACATGCAGATATAGCCTGATTATAACACTGAGTAATTTGTAAAAATCAAAGTCTAAAAGTATTCAGTCTATGAGAGAGAATAAGAGACAAACACAGAGAGAAAGAGAGAGATGGAAACCTAGTAATACAAATACTTTAGTCCAGTAAGCATTTTCAGCTTTGGTTAAGCTCTCTGACCTTCAGCCACTGAATATTTACAACCTCATTATATAAGATATTGAAATTTTATGTGACAATCCCTGTATTTCTCCAGTGATATAGATGAAGAAGTCAAGAGCGTTGGAGGCTTTGGGATTCCTGAGGTTGTTACAGGAGTTGTCAAATGTATAAGAGCAATAAACAGCGATTATGAGCTACCAACATCCCTCCCTCAAAATATGGCTCAACGCTTCAGAGCTG
>NC_091571.1:9108644-9113644 GCF_042767895.1 Penaeus vannamei | reverse complement strand
ATTCTACAGATATCATGGGGATGCAGAGTACAACACTGTCATCCTTTGAGACATCCAAGCAAATGATTGATGTAAAAGTAGGTACCTTTTAGAGATTTACATTTGGGGATTTTTTGAAGCCCCAGTTGAAGAAGCTTTTAGGTTATGTTCTTTGTTTTCATTTTAGTATGGTTTTCATGTTATCAGGTTCAGGTTCCATTTCTTTACATTGATAATTGCACAGAGATAGAAGGAGTGAGGATTAATAAGAATATATTTTAAAGACATAAAAAAAGAAGGAAACAATAGTATCCATATCGATCTCCATAATTTTCAGAGGATTTGATATCAATATTTATTTCTTATTAGATAAATGAAGAAGGCATGAATGAGAACTCGGGGACCACAGCCGCTACCTCCGAGGAAAAGTTGCTCCAGAAGAGAGAGGAACAAGTGTCGAACTTGCAGTCTGAAATAGCAGGTATTAGAGACAAGATTGAGCTGTCTACACAAGGCATGGAAAAGGCCAGTGATCAGCTGAAAGAGGTAATGTAAAATCTGGTGATGTTGTTGATGTCTGTATGTTTGTTTTTGTGGTTTGTGTTTATTTTGGCAGGGTGTTCTAAGGAAATGTTTTGGAAGTGTGAAATGTTATTTTTTAAGGTATATAACTTTAATATTTTATCTTTAAAAAAGGAATTAGAATATCATGATAACTGTAAAGGCAAATATGTACCATTATTGATATATACTGTCTGAATTTTACAGCTTGTTGATAAACTTGCCGAGGAAGAACGTTTGCAGGAAGAGAAGGTTGGAGAGCACAAAATGAAAAAGAGAATAGCGAATCTTGTGCCAGAATCAGAATCTAATATTAAGAGGCTAAAGGTATGTTTTGACTAATGCTGTAGTAATGATTTTGCATAACATTCATTTGGAGGTGCAATTGCTCTAAGGTGAGAATTTTTTTTATGTTTTTATAATTATTTCTTAACTTTTTCTATGAAGATGTAAATTTTCTGCTGCTCAAAACCATGGTTCTCTTTACTTTTTGTGCTAAATTTAGTTTTCACTATAGATGTCTAAAAGTGACTCAAAGTATTAATGTTACTTCTTATTGCAGTTTATTATTTTTGTTCATAGTACATTTTTTTTTTTTTTATTATGGTAGATATTCAGTTTTCCATATTTTGATGATAAAGAAAATGATTAAACCATTTTCAAAGCTTACTTTTATATTACTTGAATACATTCCATGTTTCCCCAAAGTGCATTTATAATATTGAAGCTATATAAATTTTTACCTCAACTCTGATAACTTTTTATACATTGCCTTGATCATTAGATTGTAAAATTATTTCTTTATCTTCTTAACACATACGATAACAGTGAAAACATGGAGCCCATACCCACTTAATCTGACAAGTCCCAATGTGACTGCAAAATAAATGTTATGTTTTTATGTGACAGGAAGCCCTGAAGAATAGTGAAGACAAAATGGCACGTCTGAAGCAGCAGTGGGAGGCTCATAAGCAGCCACTGGAGGAACAGCTGTCGCAACTTAATCTTGAAGTGAATAAGAAAAAGGTGTGGATGCTGTATTATACTTTTGTATACAGAGATAGCTGGATTGATAGGCTGAGTAATAGAATGATTAAGAGACAGGGAGAAATAGGGATAGAGAGAGGAAGATAGAGAGATAAAGAGAGAGAGATATAGAGAGAGAGATACAGAGAGATGTATATATATAGAGAGGTAGATAGAGAGAGAGAGAGAGAGAGATAAGTATATAGATTTAAATATAGATGTAGATGAATGCTTTTATATAGTCTTTTCCCTAAAGAAATTGTATTTAATATCTAGATTAAAAGATGATAGGCTACCAGAAGTTGAATGTAAATTAGGAGGGACAAAATAGAGTGTATCCTCTTTCTTTCTTTCTATTTTTCCGTAACATGACAAAAACACAAAGACAAAGGTAGGGGAGTTTGTTTACCACAAAGACATATCTTAGGGATAGATGTCCCTATTGGATGTATGTTACATCTGAAATCCCTCATATAAGGGTGCCTGACTTTAGGTGTTTCTTGTGTGAATATATGTGATATATTATTATTATTACTGTAAACCATAATTATGTTTCAAAGAAAAGAACTAAATCAATCAACAAATTATTTCTTTCAGGTAACCAAAGAAGAGATTTTGGGTGAGATGACAGAATTGCGAGACAAGATGAAGGCAATGGTGCAAGATGCTTCAAGGAAAGAGTCTGCGCTTGCACAGCTGAAGAACCAGTTTGCAAGCATGAATAAAGATATAAACAGGTTATTAAAGTTTTTCTTTTTTCTTTTGGCCAGTTTGATATAAATTAGTAAATATGCTGGGCAAATTATTTTATTGATGTACTGTGGTGTAGGAGGAAAGGTGTGTGTGTGTGTGTGTGTGTGTGTGTGTGTATATGTATGTGTATATATATATATATATATATATATATATATATATATATATATATATATATATATATATATATATATATATATATATATATATATATATATGCATTTGAAATAGGTTTTAAAAATTGTCTATATTCCAGAACAGGGATGAAATATTTATAATTAGTCAAATAGCATATGAATATTCCATAGGAGGAAAATAAATGCAGTGTGTTTATTAAATGTTTATTTCCCATATTCATTACATTTTGCTTTCTCTGTTCTAAGAGCTGTTTACACCAAGAGAATAATCGACATCAGTGCCAAAGTCCGCAAACAGAAGCAAGAAATTGATCGAGTGCTCGTGGACACAAGGACTATACAGAAGGAGATTAACACCCTCTCTGGCAAGCTAGAGCGAACCTTTACAGTGGTCGAGGGAACTGCATACAAGGTGAAAAATGGCTTTCATTTCCATAATCTTTTCTATTAGTTCATTAGGGTTCAACCTGTTAATTTATAATATATATCTGTTAATGTATACAGTATTATTTATTATACTTTTCTCTTAGTAAAGTATTAGTATTATTAGGCTGTATTTTCTTAAAGTAAAGATTTTGTATTAGTATTATTAGGTTGTATTAAGTTTCTTAAAGTAAAGATTTTGTATTAGTATTATTAGGTTGTATGAAATTTCTTAAGATAAGAGTACAAAAATACTGACCATGATTATGGAGTATTTCCCAGTCAAGGGAAGGAGGAATGGTACAGTATGCCTGAGAAAATGTGTTTTCCTTGTGTCACAGTGAAGTTCAGGTCCAGGTTGAGTTATAAAGAATATACTTCTTGACATTTTTTTTTTTTTTATAAATGTTTCATTTTACCTGTTTTATTCAGTAATAGTTTTGGGAACAGTAATTCTTCTACCCAAGGGTGTTACTCTATATATATTTACTCTTTTTCCTTGTCTTTGTGTACAGAAAATAGTTATTCATGAACAATACTATTTTGGTGATGTCTTCATACTAGATATGTGCAACACTGATCACGTGTTTTGGACCCACAGGAGGCAGGTAATAATGAGCGAGTCCGCCAAGTGTATCGTGCTGTGGCAGCAGTACACGAAGGATGTGGAGAACTGGTTGACATTGTACGTGAGACGGGAACTGTCCAGAGAGAAATCTCTGAACTGAAGGAACAGGTACGTCAGTGGAATGTATTTACCATTGGACAAATAGTGTTAGCATCAGCTTTTTCATTTTTGTACATGCTTCTATCTATGTGCTAGATCCTTGTTGTGATATTGTGAACCTTTATTAATTTCTGTCCATTGCAGGTTGATCTTGAAAAAAGCAAGAAGGTTGAAGAAAATTTGGAACAACTCAAAGTTGATCTTAATCAAGTCAAGAAAGAGAATGCCAGCCTCAAACAGCAATTGTTGTAAGGAACAAGATCCAACTTTTAGGCAAATAGCTATTAGTAGAAATATATACATTCCAATTATGTAACTGATTAGAAATAATTGCTGGGTTACCTATGAATACCAGGTGATAATGTGATATAATCATGAAACTGTATAAACAATTGAATTACCAAATCCTTTCATACATATACATTAATTTGAAGAAAATGTGCTTGGAATTTAATGTTGTTTGTTAGAGCACTTGATTTCCAGATTTTAGGACCATAAAAAATGTTAATTGTTGAAGAGAGATTTCTGTGATATGTACAGTATTTAGACATGATTTATAATAAAAGCATGTAAGTTATTAAATATTGTTGCCATTTATGATTGTATTACACTTTTTTTTGCATTTATGTCACTGAAGACACAGCACAGGCCAGCAGTTGGAAATAATAGAGAAATACAAACTAAAAAGATTAAAATTAAAGGGGTTAAATCATATAAAACTATACCAGTATTTGTTTACAAATTAACATACGGAAAGGTGTATTACACTATTTTTATTTATTCTTTCCTATTAGCTAATACCCACCACCAGCACAACATATAAACAACCATTGCATCACAACTCCAAGGCATTATAATTTGCAAGTTCTGCTGAAATCTTGATCAAAGTTATAGTTTAACATCTTGTAAATTAACAAATATAAAACAATCATGAATATTGAATTTACAGTACTATTGCAATATTCTGCATAATAATCAATTAAAATGACTGAGTCACAGAGTTTACTGTATACCAATTGTATAATACAGATTATTCGAAATCATATTAATATTTTCAACATCTTGCATATTAATTACACATACAGACTGCACAGTAGAATTATTTCTCTATTTTTTTTTCTTCTTTTTTACTTTTTATTCTATTGCATATACTAGGTGCATGAAATGCCTTCTATTTCATGGACATCTGATAGTATAACTATACCATGTTATGCCTTCAAAGATCAAGCTTCAAGTTGACTTCTTTTGCTAGTTCCTGCATTGAAGGCGAATATAAATTTTCCTCTGAGATCTCCATCTTTTTAAGGATCAAAACTACATCCGGCAGCCAATAAAAAGCCTGGTCTAGATCCCCTTCACATAGGTATGGCAAGCGCGACCATCTGTCCAGTTGG
>NC_091571.1:9061144-9073644 GCF_042767895.1 Penaeus vannamei | reverse complement strand
TCTGCATTTTCCTCTTTTTTCTAATATATATAAAGTTTCTTTATATTTTCAAAATCGTCTCCTATTTTTTCTTTTTTCTTTTTGGTGTCTGTGTAATGGTCTTTTTTTATTCAATATTTTCAATCCTCATTCTTCTAAGTTATCTCGTTCTCCTTATTTTTTTTCTATTTCTTCTCATTCCTTATCTTTTGTTATCATCCAATTTTTTAAACCTGTTACATCCTGATTCTTATAACTCCTTGATATATCTCGTCTCAGCTTATCAATTCACAAAATTTCCTTTATAAGCTTAATCACATGACAAGGATTTAATAAACAACAACAACAAATAAATAGCAGTTTTTGTTGTCTTTGCTTGTGATTTTGTTTCCCTGACTATTAACATTTTCCTGTCCTCGTGTATTCTCTTGTTCTTCTCTTTCTCCTATTCCTCCTTCACTCCCTTGCATGTGTCACCCCTTTTCATTTATCCTGTTTATCTTCTTTCTCTTTCTCCTTTCCTTCCTTTATATCTCACCTTCTTCCACTCCCTCCCAAGCTCTCCCTTTCTCCTGTCTATCTTCCTCCTTCTCCCTGCTACTTGTTCTTTCTTCTATTTCTTTCTCCTAGTTTCTTTTTCTCTCCTCTTCTCCCACTTTAGTCTCATTTTTTCCCAACTTTTCTCTGTCTTCCACCTTCTTCATCTCTTTACTTTCTCTCTCCTCTCTTTCTTTTCATCTACTCTCTCTCCTTTTTCTTCTCTTTCTTTACTTCCCTCTCTCTCTCCATTTTTATATTCCCTGCCTCTCTCCCTATATTTTTCTTCCTACCTTTCTATCCTCTCTTTCCTATTTCTCATGCTCTTTATCTCTCTCCTTCTTTTCTATTTTCTCTCCTAGTTCTCATATTTTCTTTCTTAATTCTCTTCATCGTCTTTTCTCTCCTTTTCTATCTTTTTCTTCCCTATATCTTCTTCTCTCCCTTGCTTCTCCCTCTTCCCCGCTATCTTCTCTTTCTCCCTCCCTCTCCTGTTTTCTCTTTCCTCCCTTCACCTTCCTTTCTCCTCCTTATCTCTCTCTCTGTTCTCCTCCCTGTCTCTCCCTTTCCTCCTTCCTCCTGTCTCTCTTGCTCTCCTCCTTTCTTCTCTCTATTTCTTCCTCTCCTCCTTCCTTCAACCTATCTCTCTTCCTCTCCTCCTTCTATCACCCTATCTCTCTTCCTCTCTTCTTTCCTTCAGCCTATCTCTCTTCCTCTCTTCCCTTTCTCCTTCTCTTCTCTTCTCTCCTCCCAATCTCCTTCTTTCACTTCCTCTCTTCCCTTTCACCCTATCTCTCTTCCTCTTCTCCTTCCCTCACCCTATCTCTCTTCCTCTCCTCCCTCCTTCCCCTTAGCTCTCTTCCTTCCCGCTATATCTCTTTCCTTTCTCCTTCTCTCCATCCTCTCCTCCCTATCTCCCTTTCTCCTTCTCTCCTCCCAATCTCCTTTCCCTTCCTCTTCCTCCCTTTCACCATATCTCTCTTCCTCTCCTCCCTTTCTCCTTCTCTCCCTTCTTCCTCGGCGGGTGGAGCTCCGGCAGGCGATTATGAGTTGAGTGTTTTGGCTCTCTTCGTCTCTTCCTTCCTTCGCCCTATCTTCCTCCTCTCCTCCCTCCTTCCATCCCCCTATCACTCTCCCTTCTCCTCCTTCTCTCCCTTCTTCCTCGGCGGGTGGAGCTCCGGCAGGCGATTATGAGTTGAGTGTTTTGGCTCTCTTCGTCTCTTCCTTCCTTCGCCCTATCTCTCTTCCCCTCCCAATCTCCTTTCCCTTCCTCTCTTCCCTTTCACCCTGTCTCCCTTCCCATCTCTCTTCCTCTCCTCCCTTTCTCCTTCTCTCCCTTCTTCCCCGGCGGGTGGAGCTCCGGCAGGCGATTATGAGTTGAGTGTTTTGGCTCTCTTCGTCTCTTCCTTCCTTCGCCCTATCTCTCTTCCTCTCCTCCCTCCTTCCATCCCCCTATCACTCTCCCTTCTCCTCCTTCTCTCCCTTCTTCTCCTTCTCTCCCTCCTTCCTCGGCGGGTGGAGCTCCGGCAGGCGATTATGAGTTGAGTGTTTTGGCTCTCTTCGTCTCTTCCTTCCTTCGCCCTATCTCTCTTCCTCTCCTCCCTCCTTCCATCCCCCTATCACTCTCCCTTCCTCCCCTCCCTTCTCCTCCTTCTCTCCCTTCTCCCTTCTCTCCCTCCTTCCTCGGCGGGTGGAGCTCCGGCAGGCGATTATGAGTTGAGTGTTTTGGCTCTCTTCGTCTCTTCCTTCCTTCGCCCTATCTCTCTTCCCCTCCCTATCTCCTTTCCCTTCCTCTCTTCCCTTTCACCCTGTCTCCCTTCCCATCTCTCTTCCTCTCCTCCCTTTCTCCTTCTCTCCCTTCTTCCCCGGCGGGTGGAGCTCCGGCAGGCGATTATGAGTTGAGTGTTTTGGCTCTCTTCGTCTCTTCCTTCCTTCGCCCTATCTCTCTTCCTCTCCTCCCTCCTTCCATCACCCTATCACTCTCCCTTCTCCTCCTTCTCTCCCTCCTTCCCCGGCGGGTGGAGCTCCGGCAGGCGATTATGAGTTGAGTGTTTTGGCTCTCTTCGTCTCTTCCTTCCTTCGCCCTATCTCTCTTCCTCTCCTCCCTCCTTCCATCCCCCTATCACTATCCCTTCCTCCCCTCCCTTCTCCTCCTTCTCTCCCTTCTCCTCCTTCTCTCCCTCCTTCCTCGGCGGGTGGAGCTCCGGCAGGCGATTATGAGTTGAGTGTTTTGGCTCTCTTCGTCTCTTCCTTCCTTCGCCCTATCTCTCTTCCTCTCCTCCCTCCTTCCATCACCCTATCACTCTCCCTTCTCCTCCTTCTCTCCCTCCTTCCCCGGCGGGTGGAGCTCCGGCAGGCGATTATGAGTTGAGTGTTTTGGCTCTCTTCGTCTCTTCCTTCCTTCGCCCTATCTCTCTTCCCTTTCTCCTTCTCTCCATCCTCTCCTCCCTATCTCCCTTTCTCCTTCTCTCCTCCCAATCTCCTTTCCCTTGCTCTTCCTCCCTTTCTCCATATCTCTCTTCCTCTCCTCCCTTTCTCCTTCTCTCCCTTCTTCCTCGGCGGGTGGAGCTCCGGCAGGCGATTATGAGTTGAGTGTTTTGGCTCTCTTCGTCTCTTCCTTCCTTCGCCCTATCTCTCTTCCTCTCCTCCCTCCTTCCATCCCCCTATCACTCTCCCTTCTCCTCCTTCTCTCCCTTCTCCTCCTTCTCTCCCTTCTCCTCCTTCTTCCTCGGCGGGTGGAGCTCCGGCAGGCGATTATGAGTTGAGTGTTTTGGCTCTCTTCGTCTCTTCCTTCCTTCACCCTATCTCTCTTCCTCTCCTCCCTCCTTCCATCCCCCTATCACTCTCCCATCCTCCCCTCCCTTCTCCTCCTTCTCTCCCTCCTTCCTCGGCGGGTGGAGCTCCGGCAGGCGATTATGAGTTGAGTGTTTTGGCTCTCTTCGTCTCTTCCTTCCTTCGCCCTATCTCTCTTCCTCTCCTCCCTCCTTCCATCCCCCTATCACTCTCCCTTCTCCTCCTTCTCTCCCTTCTCCTCCTTCTTCCTCGGCGGGTGGAGCTCCGGCAGGCGATTATGAGTTGAGTGTTTTGGCTCTCTTCGTCTCTTCCTTCCTTCACCCTATCTCTCTTCCTCTCCTCCCTCCTTCCATCCCCCTATCACTCTCCCTTCCTCCCCTCCCTTCTCCTCCTTCTCTCCCTTCTCCCTTCTCCTCCTTCTCTCCCTCCTTCCTCGGCGGGTGGAGCTCCGGCAGGCGATTATGAGTTGAGTGTTTTGGCTCTCTTCGTCTCTTCCTTCCTTCGCCTTATCACTCTCCCTTCCTCCCCTCCCTTCTCCTCCTTCTCTCCCTTCCTCTCCTTCTCTCCCTTCTTCCCCGGCGGGTGGAGCTCCGGCAGGCGATTATGAGTTGAGTGTTTTGGCTCTCTTCGTCTCTTCCTTCCTTCGCCCTATCTCTCTTCCTCTCCTCCCTCCTTCCATCACCCTATCACTCTCCCTTCTTCTCCTTCTCTCCCTCCTTCCCCGGCGGGTGGAGCTCCGGCAGGCGATTATGAGTTGAGTGTTTTGGCTATTGATTTCTTGAATCTGAATGGTGGCGGCATCCGATACTGTGGCAGCTTGGATGACACCGGGGGCCCCTGTCTCGCCTTTTCCTCTGACCTCTTTGTCTCTCTCTTTCTCTTTCTCTTGGCCCTTCTTTGCGGTTCTTTTATTCTTGTTTGGGGTGTTTTTTTCTTTCTTTGGTTTGGTTGGTTGGTTTGCTATTTTTTTTTTATAGATTTTTTGATTGGTTTCTTTGCGTTTTTGTTTTGTTTTTCTTCATTTGATTTTGGTTATTGTGTCTCTCTCTTTGGTTTCCCTTTTTTATCCATTTTTATTTCTCTCTGGACTTTGTTTCGTCTCTTATTCTAACCACTATACATCTTTCCTTTAACATAACTCTGTTTTTCTTTTTCTTTTTATTATTCCTGTCCTCTTCTTTATTCCATTTCTCCTTTGATCTCTTTTCTCTTGACCTCTACTTTCCCCCATTTTCTTGTGAGTTCAGTTTCTCTTATCTCCTTTATTCCCCCTCGTACTTGAAATTTCTGTTTCCCTTTTTTCTTATTATCTCTCCTCTTTCACTTGTTGGGTGATTTCTTTGTTCATGTTTTATCGTTTTCACTTGTTTTCTTTTCTTAGTCTCTCCCTTTATTGTAATATGTTACCTTTTCCTCGTTCTCATTTTTCATCTCTTTCAGTTTTCTTCTAATTTACTAATTCCCCTGATTCTCTGTCCTTTCTATTTTATCTGTATTTGTGTTTTCTTCTCTCTGTCTTCTGCGTTTTTTTCCTTACTCTCTGTCTCAACGTTTTTATTCTATTCATTTTTGATAAAATATTTTGACCCCTTTGTGATCTTTCTTCCTGTGGTCTCCAATTCCATATTTTCCTGTATTTTTTCTATTATTCCTTATGTTTCTTTTTCCCATGTCACTTTTTCCTTCCTCGTTTTCTTTTTGCCTCCCTTTCTTGAACGTTTTGTCATTCCCCTTTTCTTAACCGTTGCCATCTCTATCTCCCTTTTCCTCTACGAAAAAAACAACGTATATAACATCTTAATGAGGACATCATCAAGGTTTTACGTAATCAACAGGTTGTTTATCTCGACAACATTAATAACAGGTTGTTTTGTCACTAGGTAATGAGGACACAGCAAGGACAAAATTACGTTCGGGGACCTTATTAACATAATGAGATCATTAGGGGCCCGAGAAATCAGTATTGCGTTGCCTTAACTAATTACAAAGACCTTTTAATAATCCGTTTAACGAAGGAGGTTGCATTTATATGGAGTTAATGATGTTCCTTATTAAGTTCACGAGAAAACAGGATTAATCATAAACAATGGAACGGTGTTTTTGTGTTGGTTGCAGTCCTTAATATTTCTGTTTAATTAATTTTCTTGTTGTAGTAACGATTAATATGATAGCTATGATAAGTAGAATTATTTACTGACATATGCGTAAGTGTGTGTGTGTGTGTGTGTGTGTGTGTGTGTGTGTGTGTGTGTGTGTGTGTGTGTGTGAGCTCGTGAGTGAGTGAGCTCGTGAGTGAGTGAGCTCGTGAGTGAGTGAGCTCGTGAGTGAGTGAGCTCGTGAGTGAGTGAGCTCGTGAGTGAGTGAGCTCGTGAGTGAGTGAGCTCGTGAGTGAGTGAGCTCGTGAGTGAGTGAGCTCGTGAGTGAGTGTGAGTAAACAAGAGAGAGTGAGTGTATGTATGTATGTAAAACAGTAAGCATATGAACGTGTGAATGTGCACATGGATAGACGAAGTACGTACAGCCTTCGTACGCGCGTGCACCCTTACGTATCAGGAGTGCGTGAGTGCGTGAGATCCCTTTCAACTCCGCCGTGTTGAACATTGCCCTCATTTGCCTGTTCTCCCTCCCTGCGTGCCCTGTGCGAGAGCGCGACCGACCCTCCAAGCTTAGGTCATAACTCCTTTGTGTTCGCTCCGTCTCTCTTCCTCCCCATTCTTGCATCATTCCTTCATTCGTTTTTTCCCTTCTCTCTCTCTCCCTCTCCTTGTATCGTAATGACGTCCATTCACCGCGTTATTCCGAAGTGTGGCATCCTGGCAAGGCGTCAGCAGATGAAAATATGACCAATGACAGATGGATCCGCATCGATTTTATGAACTGCCGGAGATAGCGGCAAAACCCTCCTAGCTTTGTATAGCCATCTACGCTCCACGGCCTTATAAATGATAATAATAATAAATATAATATCGGTTTTCCTCCCGCTAAGAAGGAAATGACATATCGGACTTCTCGACTGACCCTCTTTAATAAACGTAATGTGCAGTTGTGTCCGGGAGATGTACAAGGCGGGGAAAACAGCCGGATAAATATTATAGGTAAATAAACCCCGCACTCTAGAGATAAGGGCACTTGAGAAATTTCGCCTCGTTAAAGTTCCAGGCAAAAGTCATTCCCCGGCATCTTCTCGTGTAGCAGATGTGAAGAAGGGACATAATTTACTTTCTTGCGCGAACGCTAGCAATATTGTTCGCTTCCCTCGTCTTTGTCGCCATTGGTCATCGCCGCGGGAATGAGAGTTGCCAGATACCGCTTTCCGCCCGTGCTCTTTCTCTCACACACGAGGAACTGCGGTAAATTTACTGTATCAGGATAATGCCGAGCTTTATTAGGGACGCAGTAACACAAGCGCCTTTCTCTCCCGCCCAGGATTATGCAGCGAGATTGCAACGCGCGGAGAGAGAAAAAAATGGATTATCACGCACCGGCGGCGGGCGGTAGGAAATGCCTTCATTAAGCGTCCAATTAGATTTCCAGGCGTCATATTTCCACTAATGAGCGGGCGAGAGCCAGGCAGGCGCGAGCAAAGGGCGCGTGCGAGTCGCTGATTGGTCAGAGGATCTTGGGTAGGCGCGTCAATATGTGGATAATAATGTATGCTTTCCCTTTTCCTCCTTTTTTACTTTCTTTCTTTTTCTTTCTCGGAAGGGACTTACATGCTCCAGATCTCGGCAAGGAAGGAAAATCTTTATCTTAAGACGGAGTGTGATGCCGTCGAAGTAGGTCGGTCTGTATGCTCCGAGGTGGAAGATTTTACTGTTCTCTGCGTCTGACTTTATGCTTGTTGTCAAACCACAGGGAAGTGATATGCTGTATAGAGAGATGGTGTAAATAATAACCATATAACTGTCAATACTTATCAAACACATGATGCTGGACCCAAAGGCATTTAATTATTATATTCAACTTTTGCTCAATTCATGCAGCCCAACAACTATTCCACAAGGATGAAAATGCAAAGATATATTCATCATACACAGTTCATGTAACCACCAGTGCCTGATGAACCTTCTATACAGCCCTCACAAACAAAACAGATACCATTATTCAAATATTCCCTTATTTTCTCTAAACCTCAAGCAACCCTCACACTGCAAGAGCCTTTCTCAACGTCTGGAGGAGCCGACACTAAGCAACAAGTGCTGGAAAGTCAATGTACACTTGAGACGTACTTAAAGAAAACTTAACTGCGTTGTAACACGTGCGATTTTTTTTTGCTAGCGAAGTCAAGAACGTTGACTCATGTGATTCGCTGTTTTCTCTAAAATATTTATTCTCTTTTGGGGGGTTTTATTGAAAGTCGATATCATAGGACTGATGGTCGTTTTCTGGAATATCTTCGTCAACATACTGAAACGCAACTATGTGCAACTCTGCAACAACGGCGAGAGCAATTCCTGACATCGTGTTGGGCAACGCGGCTTGTGAAACAGCGGAGGAAAGTATTTTTCGTTCCAAAAAGGCGCAAAGTGTGTCGCCCATAGAAATGGTTACGGATATTTCTCACACAAAGAAGTTTCTCACAATCAGGCAAATTTTCATTCACAAGACGTTTGAACACTATCAAGGTCGCCAGAACAGGTCGCAAAGCCCTTTCTAGGTTGCCGGGGGCGTCTATTTCCGGGCAACATTTCCCTGACCTTACTGCGAATTAACCTAAAATGCTGTAGCGAGAATATGCAAATATGTCCTGGCATCGAGACGCCTTCCTCTCTCCTTATTTAATTTACCTTTTTTTCCATTCATAGTTACCTTCACTATAACTTCCAAAAATGATACATATCCGTATCATCAAAAAGAAAAAAAGAAAGAAAAAAAAACACGATACAAATCTCAATTCACAAAAAAAAACATAAAACGAAAAGAAAAATAAACAAATAATAATCATAACCATCTCAAAAAAAAAGTCCACAATAAAAGTATAAAACAAAAACAAACAAATAAACAAACAAATAAAAAAACAAATAAAAACCAAACAGAGAAAACATACAAGAGACGCATCAACGCTCTGTTTACTTTTCATATTGTGGTTCTTGAAGGTAAATGGATCACGTGTACTGCTCCTGAGTGCATGCAACATTTATGCAACTTGAGGGCAGTAGAGCTGGAAAGACCAAGTACGTGTTGTTTGAGCGCAATGCTGATCTTCAGGGTTCGCTTAAGTAATGGTGTGTTTTATTCATTTTGCAGAAATATTTGGTCTGGATATTAAACGAAATAAAATGCTCGAAATATTCGTCATTAAAGATCTGAAAAGGGATTATTTAAAATGCTTGATATATTCATTATTTAAAATCTGACAAGGGATTATTTTTTCATTGATTTGCAATTTTATATTCAATGAAAATCGAATACATTTAAGATGCATTCGCGGTTAGACGAATCAATACAACTGGATATGTCGAGACACACAAAACAACAAAAAAGAACAACAACAACAACAAACACACACAGGTAAACGAAAAAGAGAAAAACGAAAACGGAAAAGAAAAGAAAGAGAGAGAGAGAGAAGAAAAAAAATGTGAAGCGCGATGAAACAATTTATTTGAAAGAGATAAATATCGACGGAATTTCAATACCATCACATCAGTATTTACCAGCATCTCTCAGATCTTCGTCATACAAGAAGCACACCTGGGTCTTCTGCCCTCAGTCTTCCCCTGGCCGTACCTCCTCCTCCTCCTCCCCACCCCTCCCTCCCCCTCTTCCTCCCCTCCTCCTGCCCTCCCCTCCCTCCCCCTCCCCCACCTCCCCTCCCTCCCCTCCTCCTTCTGTTTCTCCCTCTCTCCCTTTTTCTTATTCTTTCTTGCGTCGTGTTGTTGGGGTTTTATTTCTGTTTCTGCTTCTTCTACTTTTGTTTATCTCTCCTCTCCTTTGTCACTATTTCCTTTTTCTTTCTTAGTTTCTCTTTATCTCTCTCTCTTTCTCTAGCACGCCCCTTCTCCAGTCTTCCCCCCCCCCTCTCTCTCTCTGTCTCTCTCTCTCTCTCTCTCTGTCTCTCTCTGGATCCCCTCCTCCCACCAGTTTTCCTCCCCCCGCTCTCTCTCTTTCCCATTCTCCCTCTCCTATTTTCCTTCCCTCCCTCCCTATACCACATCTTCTCTCCCTCTCTCTGGCCACTCCCTCCTTCCCTCCCCAATAAGACCCCCCTCCCCCCTCCCCACCCCCCTCTCTCAACTCATTTCCTCATAAAGACCTCAATGATTAGAGTCTTCACCCCATTCTCCTTTGGCCAAACCCTCTTGGCTCTATTTTCTGCAACAATCTTCTTTTTCCTTCGTTTTCCTCCTTTTTTCGACGATTTTTGTTTTGTTTTGTTGTTTCATCGCTTCGGTACGCTGTTTTTTTTGCTTATTTATTTTTTTATAATTTTTTTGTATTTAGTCCAAAGAAGTCTTAATTACCTTATATCAAATAACTATTCTATCATCAATAATGTCTTTTTAATAATTATTACTAGTGTCTTCATTAATATTATCGTTATAATCATTATCATCATTATCTTGCTATCGCTACTATTGTTACTTTTATTATCGTCAGCATTACCATTTTCATTATTATCATCAATATTACTACTATTGTTATCATCATCATAATAATCATTATATCTATCATTTCTTTATCTTTATTCTTATTTTCACTTTTAATTTTATTACCATCATCATTATGACTATTATGATGGTTATCATTATCATTATCTTTATTACCATTATTATCATCATCATCATCATTATAATCATTACTTCAATCATAAATTCTGTTGTTCCCGCTATTGTTACTGTTCTTAGTACCATTGCCATTACAGATATCATTATAATATTTATTAGTGACACCATTATCCTTATTTTCAACAAAGATGAAGACTACTTTCTTTCATTCTTTTATTTCTCCTTTTTATCAATAGACAATTATCCTACTTATTCCTGTTTTCCTGTTTTTGCGTTTCTCTTATTACCGGTCACATATGTACCCTCAATTAAGATCATTATAATACAATACAATACAGTGCATTGCAGAGAATACAATACTTCGCAGATCTACAGCATGTCAGTAGATATTATCCCCTGGTCTCGTATTAAACCAATTTCTTTGATTATTAAAGCAGAAACAAAGAAAGAAAAAACAAAAAAACAAGGATTACAAAAACAACAACAAAAGGTTACCTACCTGAAATACTGATCTCGGTTGATTATTATAAACAGAAATATATAATAAAGAATGTGAAAGACAGGACTTATAAGGATGGCGTGTGTGTGTGTGTGTGTGTGTGTGTGTGTGTGTGTGTGTGTGTGTGTGTGTGTGTGTGTGTGTGTGTGTGTGTGTGTGTGTGCGTGTGCGTGTGCGTGTGCGTGTGCGTGTGCGTGTGTGTGTGTGTGTGTGTGTGTGTGTGTGTGTGTGTGTGTGTGTGTGTGTGTGCGTGTGTGTGTGTGTGTGTGTGTTTACGTACAGTATTCACATACATGTACGTATATTACCGTATGTTCATGTGCAGTACTTACATATATGCATGTGTGTGTAAGTGTACGTGCTTGCGTGTGCGTGTGTACGTGAGGGCGTGGCGTGGAGACGTACCTGTAGCCCTTGTCCCGCAGCCTCTTCCTCATGACGGGCGATGCTTCTGTCACATCGACCTGTACGGAGCCCGCTGCCAGGACCTGTGTCACGTGACCATCCCCAGCTCCGAGATCCAGCAGGCGCTCACCCACCCACATCTCCTCCTTCTCCTCCTCCTCCTCCTTCTCCTCCTCCTCGTCCACTCCTTCCTCCTTCAGCGCCGTGTCTCCCACGCGGCGCTCTGCTTCCCCGCATCCTCTCTCCAGGTCGCCAGGCAGCGCTGGCCTCCTTGCTGCCGTCTTCCTCCTGCTGACTCCTTGTCCTCCTTGTCCTCCTTCCAGCGGCTGCCCTTCCTGCTCCTCCTCCTCCTCCTCCTTGAACAGCTTCCCGGGCCCTACGAGGAGCTTCTTGGCCTGCGCCGTCGACCACACGAACATCCGGCCGCGATCCAGCAACCTGGCGGAGGGAGAAGGGAGAGAGGGTGAGTCCTTCGAGGGGTGAGAAGGGTGGAGGGGCTGAGAGAGGGGAGAAGGGAGGGAAGGCAGAGCGAAGGGGAAGAAGGGAAGGAAGGAGGGAGGGCGAAGGGGTGAGGGAGGGAAGAAGGGCGAGGGGGTGAGGTAGGGAAAGGAAGGGGGGGTGGAGGTGGATTGAGGAGGGAAAAAGGGTGGAGGGTGAGGGGGGAGGGGAGAGAGGGAGGAGTGGAGGAGTGAGGGAGGAAAAGGAGGGAGAGGGCGAAGAAAGGTGAGGAGGGGTAAAGAAGTGGAAGGAGAGAAAGGTGGAGCCGAGGGGGTGACAGGAGGAAAGAAGGAAGAGGCGAAGGTGGCAGGAGTCAGGGAAGGGGGAGAAGGGTGGAGGGGTGAGGGAGGGGAGAATGGTGAAGAAGTGAGGAGAGGGAAGGGTGGAGTGAATGAATGGGAAAGGAGGAAGGAGGGAGGGCAAAGGGTGAGGGAGGGAAGAGGGAGGGAAGGGTGGAAGGGGTGAAGGAGAGAGAGACAGGTGGAAAGAGACGGAAGCGGAGAAGGGTGGAGGGAAAAGAAGTGGAGGAGAAGGGTGGAGGGTGATGAGGAGAAGGGAGGCAAGGAGGAAGCAAAGGGGAAGAAGGAGCGAGAGGAGGAAGAGGGAAGGGGAGAAGGGAGAGGAAGGAAGGGAGAAGGGAAGAGAGGACAAGTAGAAGGAAAGAGATAAGGGAGGAATGGAGGGAAAAGGAAGAGAGGGAAATGCGAATGAATGATAGAGGGAGGGAGGGTGAGAGGGCAAATGAGGGAGGAAGAGCAAGAAGGAAGTTCAGTGAATGAGAATAAATGGAGAGAAGGCAAGGGAGTGCGAAGGAGGGACAAGGGTGGCAAAGAAGAGGGAGAGAGAGAGTGAGGAGGTGAGAGGCTGAGGAAGGGAGGAGGGAGGTTAAGTGAATGAGAAATAATGAGGAAAAAGAGGTAGGGAGGGAAGGAAATGAAGATGGGAATATAAGGGATGGAAGGAGGGAGGGAAGAAGAAATAGGTAAATGGTTAAATAAAAGAGGAGATAAAGATAGATAGATAGATAGGAGTAGATAGATAGATGAGATAGAGAGAGAGAGAGA
>NC_091571.1:9052084-9060644 GCF_042767895.1 Penaeus vannamei | reverse complement strand
TTTATGCCTAATACCTGTTTTTTTTTCCAACAAACCCCCTGATACACACCACAAAGTGCCATGCCCAAAGTGGTATGCCCTGACGAAGCAATAGCGAAAAGGCCTTCGGCATATACGTGTGTTTTCTTGTTCTTCCCTTCGTTGTTCTTGTTGCAAGTTATTCGACATTAATTCCACACAAATTGCTTTCCTCATCCATCACTCACTCATACATCCTCATACCACATACCACATAAACATAGCACATACGATTATTTGTAATCTGAACACCTACATAGAAGCCTGCCATCTTTATACAAATAACCTTCGTTGTACACCTTTACAATATAATAATAACAATAATGATGACGATTATAATGGCAATAATCAAAATTAATAATGATAATGATAAAAAATTATAATGGCAATAATCAAAATTAATAATGATAATGATAAAAAATTATAATAATGATAATAACGACAATAACAATAATGATAATCACAACAACAATAGTAATAACAATAACAATAATAATAACTACAACAACAATAATAGCAATAAAAAATAAAAACAATAATAATAACAATAATAATGATAATGATAACAATAAAAATAACATCAATTCACGACGAGGATATTGTAACACGAAGCGGCCGCTCGACCAATCACCTTCCGCCGCATTTAAGTCGCTGATTGGCTGAGCAAGGACAGCCAATCAACAGCTCCATCTTCTGAGGGTGCTGTTTGCAGCCATTTGCGACTAAAGAATAAAAACTTGTATATCTTAGTCTACGTATTTATTTTGTTATAATTTTATATAGTTTCTCTTATATACAATACAATACAATACAAACACACACACACACACACACACAAACACAATAGATAGATAGGTCGACAGATAGATATACATGCATATTATAGATAGACAGACATATAGATAGAGATAGAGAGATAGACAGATAGATATATGGCCAATGCATATACGTATATTCTATACATACACCCACACACATTCATATACAGTACATAAAAGGCCCTTGACTATGTTCTTGGTCCACATACTTCCAAATGAGGTACATGCATAAAAAAGTGTATACCCAGAGCGGACGCCCAGATGAACAAGCATCGCCAAGCATAAACAGCATACTGAAAATTATTCATAACCCCCACCCCCCCTCCATCTTCTCATACCTAGTTCTCATATCTCCTCCCACCCCCTCATACCACCTCCCTCCCTCCCACCCTCCCCCTCACTGCCTCCTCCCTCCCCTCCCCACCCACCCCCTCATACCACACCTCCCTCCCCTACCTCCCACCCCCTCATTGCCACACCTCCCTCCCTCCCCACCCACCCCCCTCATACCCTCCCCCTTCCCTCCCATCCAACCCCTCACCACCACCTCCCTTCCTCCAACCCACCCCTCATACCTCCTCCCCACCCACCTCCTCATACCTCCTCCCACCCACCCTTCATACCCTCCCCCTCCCCTCCCTACCCCCCTCCACACCTCCTCCCACCCACCCCTACCCCCCTTCACCACTATACTATACCCCCTTCTCCCCCCCCACACCATCCCACCCCCTCCGTCCTCCACAGAAAACGGGAAGTTGGCGGGAAATGAGGTATGCTACGGCCCCGCCCCCGCCCTGGCATTATGAGCGATGCGAGGAAAATGATGAGAGATAAAAGGTCCTCATTGTCCCTGATGAAGTCGATGTAGAAGGAGGGACTGTGAGGGAAAGAGAGGGAAGGGAGGGCTATGAGGTGGAGGGAGGGACTATGAGGGGGAAGGGATGGAAGGGAGGGCTATGAGGTGGAGGGAGGGACTGTGAAGGGGAAAGGAGGGAAGGGAGGGCTATAAGCGGGAAGGGAGGGAAGGGAGAACATGAGCTAGTGGAGGGAGGAAGGGGAAGAGGCTATGAGGTGGAGGGAGGGACTGTGAGAAGGGAAGGGAGGAAAGGGAGGGGTATGAGGGGAAGGGAGGGAAAGAGAGGAGGGACTATGAGGTGGAGGGGAGGGGGACTGTGGAAGGGGAAAGGAGGAAGGGAAGAGGAGCTATAAGGGGAAGGGAGGGAAGGGAGGGCTATGAGGTGGAGGGAGGGATGGGAGGGCTGTGAGGTGGAGGGAGGGACGGTGAGGGGGAAGGGAGGCAAGGGGAGAGGGTATGAGGGAAGGGAAGGGAGGAAGGGAGGGCTATGAGGTGGAGGGAGGGACTGTGAGGGGGAAGGGAGGGCTATGATGTGGAGGAAAAGGAGGGAAGGGAGGGCTATGAGGTGAAGGGAGGGACTATGAGGGGAAAGAGAGGGAAAGGAGAGTTACGGGAGAAATACAGAGAAGAATGTAATATTATCTATTTCTGACAGGAATACCAGACAATACACACACAAACACACACACAGAAAAAAACAGAACACAAAATACACACAGACTCACACGCGTAATAAACCCAAAAAGCACCGAAAAATAAAACCGCGCGTGTTTACGTATGTTTGTATATGTATGAGTGTTTTTAAACCAAAAGACACACACAAATATTCAGGCGCCAAAATGTAAATCACTCTCGGGGAGGGTGAGTGACTCGAGCAATATTACTGTAACTCGAATGTCGATGGTTTTAGTCCTCCTTATTCCCCTCTCCCCTCTCCCCTCTCTCTCCCTTCCCCATACTCCTCCCTCTACCTCTCCTCCTTTCCCATACTCCTCGCTCTCCCTCTTCCTTTCTCCCCCATCTCTCTCCCTTCTTCCCTTTCCCAACTTCTCCCCTCTCTCTCCCTTCCTCCCTTCCCCAACTTCTCCCCTCTCTCTCCTTTCCCCATACTCCTCCCTCTACCTCTACTCCTTTCTCAAACTCCTAGCTCTCCCTCTTCCATTCCCCCATCTCTCTCCCTTCCTCCCTTCCCCAACCTCTCCCCTCTTTCTCCCTTCCCCAAACCCCTCCCTCTCCCTCTCCTCATCTCTCTCCCCGGTGGGAGAAGGGGGTGTGAGAGGGGGTAAGGGTGGGAGGGGTGGGATAGTGAAAGGAAGGATGGGGGAGAAGGGAGGAAAGTAGGAGGAGAAGAGGTGATAAAATAGTAGGGGGAGAAACAGAAAAAAGAAGAAAGGAGAAAGAAAAGAAGACAGCAAAGATGGATAAAGAAGGAAAAAAGATGAAGAAAGGAAAAGACAAAAAAAGGGGAAAGAGGAGAGAAAGAGGAAAGAGGGAAAAAGAGGAAAGAGCAGAGGAAGAGGAAAGAGGAGAGAAAGGGGAAAGATGGGAGAAAGGGGAAAGATGGGAGAAAGGGGAAAGATGGGAGAAAGGGGAAAGAAAGGAGAAAAACGAAAGAGGAAAGAAGGAAGATGAAAGAGAGGAGAAAGAGGAAAGAGGGAAGAAAGGGCAAAGAGGGGAGAGGGGAGAGCGCGAGGCCCGACCGGAGCTCCGTCCCCCAAGTGCCGGCAGCTATAGAGACACTCCGCCGGAGACAAACGCCCATCTCCTTGCTTATAGAGGTAACAACGCACACCAGGTCCTATAAAAGCCACAAAAAGGGCTTGATAATGCGATCCACGAGGAAGACGTATTTTCGGGCGTGAAGTCGCCGCCCATAACCACATAACCCGAGGAGAGCACTAAGGATTAACGCTGTTTATTTGCGTTTACTTGTTTAGTGTGCGTTTAGTGCTGAGACGGACGAGGCTGGGGGGGGGAGGGGGGGGGATCGAGGATTTCGTCTCGGCGGGAAGGAAGGAAGGAAGGAAGGAAGGGTGTTAATTCCTTTCTTTCTTTAAAAGAACGATTTTCGAGGGAGGGGGAGGGAGGGGGAGGGGAGGGAGAGGGGGAGGGAGGGAGGTAGGGAGATAGGGAGAGAGGGAGGGAGATGGAGAAGGGGAGGGAGAGAGAGAGAAAGAGAGAGAGAGAGAGAGAGAGAAAGAGAGAGAGAGAGAGAAAGAGAGAGAGAGAGAGAGCGAGAGAGAGAGAGAGAGAGAAAGAGAGAGAGAGAGAGAGAGAGAGAGAGAGAGAGAGAGAGAGAGAGAGAGAGAGAGAGAGAGAGAGAGAGAGCGAGAGAGAAAGAAAGACAGACAGAGAGACGAAAATCAGAGCATCGTTAGGGAGGAAATTAAAAAAAGAGGTGAGGAAATGACCCCCCCCCCCTTCCCTTAACAAGTGCGAACGACAGCAACAATAACAACAGAGGGGAAAAAGCCCGCTCGCCAGCCTCGAGTCGCCGGGAGGGAGAGCGACCCGCCTCGAGCACTGCTCCCTGTAAAACAAACCAACAACAAAAAGCGCAGGAAATAAAGCCCAGCCAGACATGATGGGTAACACAAAGAGCCATCTCTCTAAGTTATTCCGCGGCCGGCCACCAGGGGGCTAGCAAGATGGCGTCGTGTGTCTCAATGCTGCATATTTTAGCGCCTTCCGAGCCCGGCCGCCCAAACCGGGACTGACAACCCGTCACTTCGCGAAATGGCCAACTAAACAAGGCTCCATCTCCTCTTTCGCGCCATGTCCAGGGAACGCGGGACAAATACGACGGGGATATGTATAAAATTTATGTATGAATGCCGACGTCGGCGTTAGAGCGGCTGGCGAGCGAGCCTCCTCTTCCTCCTCCCCCGACCCAAGGCCAGGGAGGAAGGAAGAGAGAGGAGGAAGGAGGAGAGGGAGGAGGGAGAGGCAAGGCCGGGGGGGAGGGGGAGGAGAGGGAGGAGGGAGAGGCAAGGCCGGGGGGGGGGAGGGGCGAGGGGGAGAGGGGGTAGACTCACGCCAGGAGTCCCAAGAGAAAAGGAATTCTCACACTGCTACAATTTCGCCGGTGAATATGTCCGAGAAATATATATATATATATAATGTATAAAACGCGGAGATTATATGAAGGAACACCAATGCCAGAGAGACGAGGCGCGGATCCCCGGGAACACCTCTGTCTTGATTCTGGCTCGGCGAATGCGTTACGTCAACATATATAACCTTCTGTTTCTTCTGCCATCTGGCTCTGCCCTCGCCACAGGCATACTTTCGGCATTGCGATCTAATACGAACAAAACGTGTGCCCACCGTCCCTCCTTAACGAAAACGAAGAGACGAAAAGAAGGAAAGAGAGACAAAGAGAATGGGGAAAATAATTCTTTGGAGTCAACGACGCGTATCTGGTCGCAAGTAACCTGCAAGTGTTCGTCACACATACGTGTGTCTGAGCCATAAACGCGTAAACTTTCCGACAAAGTTGATGACGCCTGGCTGGCTCCGGCGCTGTTCGTCAGCCCTTAATGCAAAGAAGAAAAATACGTCCAACCTTTTTCTGACATCGCAGTTAGGTTCTTCTTTTTTCGGACATCGCATTCTCTCTCCATTTTTTTTCACTTTCTTTTCCTCTAAGTTTCTCTTCTATCTCTCTCTCTCCTCCCATTATTTGTTATCAATATCTTCATATTAGTTGTCCTTTTCAAGTCGATTGCTCAAAAAAAAAAAAAAAAAAAAAAAAAAATCTATAGACTGCACCAGGGAGGGATCAATGCGCTTTACAATCTCGAAATAATCAGAATGTTCTCGAATCCAAAGAGGTTAACTCAACTTTCGATTAATACAGGTAATTAGTCTGTTACACGAATTCAACTCGGAGAAGGATCATAACTCATCCAATTTATATATATATATATATATATATATATATATATATATGTATA
This sequence comes from Penaeus vannamei, assembly GCF_042767895.1. Classification (NCBI taxonomy): domain Eukaryota; kingdom Metazoa; phylum Arthropoda; class Malacostraca; order Decapoda; family Penaeidae; genus Penaeus; species Penaeus vannamei. The sequence goes on along the minus strand of NC_091571.1, from coordinate 9,054,996 downwards.
TATATATATATATATATATATATATATATATATAGAGAGAGAGAGAGAGAGAGAGAGAGAGAGAGAGAGAGAGAGATACGATCTTGACTGGAGTTTTGTTATCATATTCTTTAGAGTCAAATATGAATTCAATATTATGCTTTCAAGAAGTAACATTATTTGTGCCATGGAACTGGCTATTGACTATTATTAGTAAGTCTACATTAAAAGGTGACTACAAAAAAACAGTTCCAAAAAATACTAGAAAAAACACTAACCGCTTCATGCTTTTGATGAACAATTTAACTCGGGGAAAAAAAAACTGATCAAACACAACGAAAAATGAAAGAGCAACACCATAATCGTTTTCATAAAGTAATAGCAAAATGAACACCTCGGGTATGTTGTCATATGCCGACTGAAACTCCACGCTCTGAGAACCACACGATGATAACTCTATGACAATCTCATTTCTACCGCGAAAGATAACACGAAAGAAAAGAAGAGAAAGAGAAAGTGAAAGAAAAATACAAGCAATCATTCCAATTCGTTATTATAAATAAAAGAGGGGATTTTTGGTCTAAGGTCTGGAAATTATGATATAGAGTAAAAAAATAAAAAAAATAAACATCTAGTCATATCTGATATCTCATGCCTCACTCTCAGTAACGTGACGCGATGACGTCACTACCTCCACCTCTTATTTTGATCCTGACAAATTGTGCGATATTTCATGGTGTTATTTTAGTTAATTTCCTTTGAAAGTGATCCAGGAATAACAATGTTAAACTGATTATTAAAAAGAAGGAAAAAAAAAAGGAAAAATAGACAATATTTGCAATGAATAACGGTGGCGATAAGGCGGGGCTTAGCTCGGAAGTTGCCAACTAGGATTTTCCTCAAGATGGAGTGGATCTACCTTTGTATAGATACCTTGACCTAAAACATCTATATTCCGAGTAAATCATGGACAGGTTGCTACGCGTGGCTCTGATTGGCTCGACATTCATGAGCCACGATAAAATACTCATCCTTGCCGTAGCAATAGTCATCTCAGAGGTATTTCTAGATGACACGTACCTATAAACACATCCAATGCAGATATATATTACCTTTCAACATTCATTTTAATATAATCTGAAATCGCTTTACTGTAAGGTATATTTATTTTATTAATAATTTCATCCAATTTCCGAGATATTTCAAATATCTTGCGCAACTTTAAGACGACTAACCAGGATTAACAAGCGAACTTTAAAGTAGAGCAGATGTATATATATATTTCTTATACATACACATCTTCTCTTTTACTGACTAATATTTCCTATTTTCTCTTTCAAAAACATTTTCCCAGGTTCTTAAAAATTGCAATTTATATTTATTTTCTTCCGTGGTTTGGGAATAATCTTAGCAATGAGAGCATATAATTTGATGATTCAGATGTTGACGTCATAGAATTAACATTTATGAAATATTAGATACAACTAAAAACAACCAACTGATAGTGTTTACCATGGAAAAAACAAACAAACATTTCTTGATGTTTATAAGGACAGTCGTGACCAGAGAGCAGCTGTTGCAAAAATAGAATAACAAGCAAATATATTTACAAAATCATCGGTCAATATCGATACTTCTGAGTCGGGAATTTGCTTGCCTCATAAGATACCAAAAATAATCAGCGTAGGCGTATCACACTCAGTATTTCTCTATGTAACATTTCCCTGTAATTGATATAACGAAACATCGCATAATTCCACCGTGACAAACGTTAGCGAAGACTTACCGCAAAAAACAGTCAGTCAGTCAGTCGTATCGCCACAGAATAGTATACTCCCCTAAGAAAGTAAATCATCCAGAACGTCGTTACTATTCTTTGAGGCAACACAACTGACTCATTGTTATAACAATATTTTTTTCACAGTACCATATCAAGTTTGTGAATATAAATGTATTTAGTACAAAAACTGACGTTCTGCAATGGATATTTCCCCGATTTTAAAATACCCTACACAGAATAAGATTCACATAATCTATATTTGCACCTCTTGTGTAATCCAAACTTTCTATTTATTCATTTATTCATCTAATCATTGTTTAAACATACTGACCTGTTACCCAGAAAGACCCTTTAGTTAACTACCTCTTTGACGGGGACAAATATTTCAGTGACCTTCGTGCAGTGTTCCGTAAAGCTTCATCCATATTGTGCATCGATATTTTTGTGATCTATAGTACATAAGATGTTTCCTGCGCTGTATCGACACGTGTTGTAAATTGTGAATAATGTCACATATTGACAAGTAGATTAGTTTTTATTCTGTATATATGTGTATACGGATATAAATTTATGTGAATACGTCTGAGGAAGGGGGAAGAGAGAGAGGATGGGGAGAAGGGAAGAAAAGGTACATATACAATAGGAAAACTAGTAGAGGTAGAAAGAAAGACAGAAAGATAATATAAATAAACAGATAAATAGAGGGAGAGAAGGAAAGAGAGAAGGAGAGAGGAGAGAGGAGAGAGGAAAGAGGAAAGAGGAAAGAGGAGAGAGGAGAGAGGAGGAGAGAGGAGAGGAGAGAGGAGAGAGGAGAGAGGAGAGGAGAGGAGAGGAGAGAAGAGAAGAGAGAAGAGAGAGAGAGAGTAGAGAGAGAGAGAGAGAGAGAGAGAGAGAGAGAGAGAGAGAGAGAGAGAGAGAGAGAGGTGGGGGGTGGAGAGGGAGAGGGAGGGGGAGGAGGGAGGGAGAGGGAGAGGGAGAGGGAGAGGGAGAGGGAGAGGGAGAGGGAGGGAGAGGGAAGAGAGAGAGAGAGAGAGAGAGAGAGAGAGAGAGAGAGAGAGAGAGAGAGAGAGAGAGAGAGAGAGCGAACACCGTTTGCCGTAAGGGCGAAGGATGACTGACATCCACTGTACCCGCATCTCTCATCAGTAACCTC
>NC_091571.1:9042084-9047084 GCF_042767895.1 Penaeus vannamei | reverse complement strand
TATGCACCTGTACCCACACACACACATAAATGATACCAAGTATTAATATAAGCAGAGATATAAAGGTAAATATACACAAGTGCGTGCACATGCACACACACACACACACACACACACACACACACACACACACATACACACACACACACACACACACACACACACACACACACACACACACACACACACCACACACACACCACACACACAAACCAGAAGTTCAAAATTACATATACATACATTAATATATATATGTATATATATATATATATATATATATATATATATATATATATATATATATATATATACATATATATACATACATATATATATATACATACACACATACTTACACACACACAAACACCGCCCCCCCCACACACACACACACACACGTAACCACACCCACACACACACACACTCTCACACATATACATTTTCTTTACACAAAACGTCCGAAGCCACAACAAGGGGCATTGCTCTATTTCTCGGAAGTTACGTTCAACAAAAGTCTCTTGCTAAGTGAAGGTTGAAATAATCATGTCGTTTAACAAATAACTCATCCTGCATAAAAGGCATGAATATATATATATATATATTATATATACATACACACACACACACACACACACACACACACACACACACACACACACACACACACACACACACACACACACACACACACACACACACACATATATATATATATATATATATATATATATATATATATATATATATATATAATTTTACAATAGATTATTGATGATGTAGTAAAATAATATTTGTAAAAACATTTATATAACTCCCACCCTTTATAATACGAAGCAAAGTTATATAAAATAATGAAACGACAAAAAAGTGATAATGATCCATAATAATAATAATAGTATAATGATGATAATAATGATAATGATAATGATAATGATAATACTAATACTAATACTAATAATATTAATAATAATAGTAATGATAATAATAATAATAGTAATGATAATAATAATAATAACAATAGTGATAATAATAATAATAATAATAATAATAATAATAATAATGACAATAGTGATAATAATAATAATAATAATAATAATAATAATAATAATAATAATAATAATAAAGGTAATGGTAGAAAAGATCATAATAATAGTAGCAATAATGAGTATAATGATAATGATGACAATAATAACAATAATAATGATATCACAAAATGGTAATGGCAAGTATAGTGATAATAATAGTAGCGGTAACAATAATATATGTAATAAAACAACAATTACAAATACTAATACTACTAACAATAATAATAACAATGATAACAATAACAACAACATCAATAACAATAATGATAAAATTTACAAGAACAACATCAGTAACGATATTAATCTTCTTCATATCAAATACAATAACAATAATATCAATAACAACATCAATAACAATGATGATAATAATGATGAAATAATAATAATGATAATGATAATAATAATAGTAATAGTAATAATAATAATAATCATAATAATATCAACAACAAAGATAAACTTATGATAAGAATCATAATAACCATAGTGATAACAATAACGGTAAAGTCCATGAAAATGGAATTAACATAATCATTAATAGCTATAAAAATAATAATGATAATATTGATAATGATTATGGTAATGGGAACGATAATAATAAAAGTAATGATAATAATAGCAATAATAATGCTAGTGCTAATAATAACAATAATAATAATGATAATAATAATAATGACAATATTGATGGTGATTATGATGATGATGATGATAATAATAACAAAAAGAACCGCATTCATAGCGACAAATGTATAAAAGGTATGAATGAGAATTAATATTTTCCCAGTACAATATCAAACCAATTTCGAATATATCTTCGTCAGATATACTACTTCTGACGAAGATATATTCGAAACCGGTCAAAAATATCTCTTGTATCATTCATGCCCTTATTACAATAATGATGATGATGATGGTGATGATGGTGATGATGATGATGATGGTGATGATGATGATAATAATAATGAAATTACAATAATAGTAATAATAGTAATGATGACAATGATAATAATAATGCCAATGATAATGAAAATAACACCAAATTTCTAGAGAAACAGCAACAACTATAACGATTATAGTAATCATCACATAAAACAATAATAAAATATATAGTAATAATCATGATAACAACAACAATGATAATAATAACAATAATAAAAGAAATAATAACAACAATAATAATACTAATGATAATAATATTAATAATAATAATAATAATAATAATAATAATAATAAAAATAATAATAATAACAACATCAACAACAACAACAACAACAACAACAACAACAACAACAACAATAATATTAATAATACAAAGTATTAATATTGATAATAATGCTGATGAAAATAACAAAATAAAACCTTGGACACTGATAATGATAACAATAATAATAATGCTAATAACGACATTGATCAATTAGTAGTAGTAATAACACTAAATTTATAGTAGTAGTAGTACAAGCAATGATAAGTATGATAATGACTATGATGATAATAATGAGGATGATGATAAAAACAATAATGATAATAATAACAACAAAAATAATGATAATAATAACAATAATGATAATAAAATTATAGCAATAACAACAACAATAATAATAACCAAATAGTAGCAATAACAATAACAACAATAATAATAACAATAACAAGAACAAAAATGATAACAAGAACAATTATCATAATAATAATAGATGTATTTTATATATAGCGACTGTACAATAACTCAAGAACAGCGTCGACCTTCGCTCCTCAAGACAATCTGAACTTCATCTTCGACGGCTGAAGAACAGTGTCAAGTGTTCTTCAATCTATTAGAAAAGTTTGGTGGTAATTGCTTTAGTGTCTCCTCCCTCCCTTTAATGTTCTTTTTGTTCTTTCCCTTTCATTTCGCTCATTTTGCTCTCTCTCTTTCTCTCTCTCTCTCTCTCTCTCTCTCTCTCTCTCTCTCTCTCGCTTCTTCCTTCTCCGTTTCTCTTTTCCTTTTTCGTTTTTTAAATTCTTTTGCATTTTCCGTTTTTTTATTCTTTTGCGAATTTTCTAATTCTTTTCCGTTTCTCCTTATTATTTTCTATTTCCCCTCCTCCTGCTTCCATTTTCTTTCTCTCCCTTTTTTCCTCTTTTTCTTTTTATTTCTCTGCATTTCCCTTCTATCTTCCCATTTCAACGTCTCCTTCTTTTATGCGCCCTTTCTATCTCGCTTCTCTCCTCCTCCATCCCTCCTTTGCCCTTTCTGCTCCTCCCTCTTCCCCCTTCTTTCTTTCACCCCTCAGTTCGCCCCTTCATTCTCTCCCTCCTCCTATTCCGCCATTTTATTCTGCTTCTTTCACATTTAATCCATTTCTTTGCCCTTCCATCCACACACCTTTCTTCTTTGCTCGTTCAGTTCTCTCTCCCTTCCTCTCTTTTGTTTTTTATCCTATCCTCCTATTCACCCTCTTTCACCTCCTCCCCCATTTCACTCTTTCATTTCTCCACCCTCCTTTGCCCTTTCATTCGCCCTTCCCTCTCTCCCCTCTTTCAGTTCTTTTCCAGTTTTCTCTCCCCTCCCCCCTTACTTCGCCCTTTTCACTCTCCCTTCCCCCTCTTTCGCTCTTTCATTCCTTCTTCCCCTCCCCTTATCCCCCTCTCATTTCTCCCTCCCCTCCCTCTCCTCTTCGCTCTTTCATTCCCTTCTTCCCCTCCCCTTATCCCCCTCTCATTCCTCCCTCCCCCTCTTTCCCTTCCTCTCTCATTCCTCCCCCCTCCTTCGCCTCTTTCATTTCTTCCTCACACTCCCCTTATCCCCCTCCCCTACCCCCTCTTTCTCCCTTTCATCCCTCCCTCCCCTCCCCCCTCTTTTGCCCTTTCATTCCTCCCTCCCTTGCCCCCTCCTTCGCCCCAAGTTCTGGTCGCGAGAAACACCTCGATCATCAATCAAAGCGACTCCAGCCATCAAAACTTCGGGAGGGCGAGGGGCCTTCGAGTGAGACCTTGAGACAAAACAAATTAGGGAGGCCATTACGAGCCGGAGGTTTCTCTCTCTCCGTCTCCCTCGCTCGATCAACTGGCTCTTGCTCTCGTGTCTTTCTTTCCTTCTTTTCTCATTTTCTCTTTCTGGTTCTGTTCTCTGTCTGTCTCTTTTTTTCTGTCTCTTTCTCTCCCTCTCTTTTTCTGTTTCTGTCTCAGTCTCTCTCTCTTTCCGTTTCTCTTTCTCTTTCTGTTTCTGTCTCAGTCTCTCTCACTTTCCGTTTCTCTTTCTCTCTCTCTCTCTGTTTCTGTTTCTGTCGCTGCTTCCCTCTCTCATTATATCTCTGCTTCTGTTTCTCTCTCTTTCTGTCTTTCCCTCTCTCTTTATGTCCCTCCTTAATATTCTTGACCTCCTACTGGTCATCTCACCTTTCTATTTCTTTTCTCCTCTCGCTTCTTGTATTTCTCTCTCCTCCTTCCCCACATTTCTCCCTTTTCCTCCCATCTCTCACCTCTCCATTCTCCATCTCCCTCCGCCCTCCCCTTGTCCCCCTGTCCCTCCTCCTCCTCCTCCTCCTGCTCCTTCATTTCCTCCACGGGGGAAGGGATCACTCCTTATGCTTTCCCTTAATCTGTCATATTTCCCGATAGTTTCATTCCCTTTTCCTCTGAGCCGCGCAAAGTCCATCAAAAAAGAAGCCTGTGAGAATTCGCCCACTTCATTGGTCCTCTTATTGCTCCTAATAAGGTGACGCCGGTGCAAGACGCCGGTTGATTGGTCCTCATTAATCTCGGCGAGTGATGCCGGCCGCTGATTGGTCGCCGCGCTGGCCCCGCCCCCCAATTAGGCCGTGTCTTTGAGGTCGGTGGATTAATTCTGGTAGGAAGCCGGATTACCTCTCTATTGACCGCCCGGCAGTCTGACCGTCGTCCGGCTCCAGAGGGGAAAAGAAGCCAGATCGGTGGCTGGCC
>NC_091571.1:9027084-9034584 GCF_042767895.1 Penaeus vannamei | reverse complement strand
CATCGCCACGGCCTCGCAGAATTCGAAACAATATAAGTAAGTTAAATCAACACTTGCTGAGAACACTGTCTCATTGCAGGGAGCGGGCTGGAGTTTTCGACCAATCAGCGCTCAGTGATTAGCGCGCCTCGCCTCGCCATTAGTGCAGCCTCCGTGTCCGATTACCATTCCGGGTCGCTGGCTTCCGCTTCGTGTACACCTCGCATTCGGATCTTCTTTCACTCCTTCTAGGTACTTCCCGGTAGTTCAGTTCTTCAACCGTATAAGTAAGTGAAAGGAATCCGTGGCGTCGCGTGTATAAATAGGCAACATCGCTTTTCACCCGTGGTTTGGATACAGCAACGGGGATCCGGACTTGGAAAAATATTTATGCTGATGACTGTCAGGCTAAGCAATCAACTCGGAGTTCCAAAACATGAAGTAGTTTTCCATTTCGTCTAGGGAGATTAGGGAATTTGATGCGGGGAGAGGGGGAGGGGGGAGGAGGAGGAGGAGGAGGAGGAGGAAAAAGAAGAAGAGGAGGAGGAGGAGGAGGAAAAAGAAGGAAGAGGAGGAGGAGAAGGAAAAGGAAGAAAGAGGAGGAGGAAGAGGAAAAAAAAGAGTAGGAGGAGGGGAAGGAGGAAAAGAAGGGGGAGGAGGAAGAGGCGTGGAGTGGGAAAAAGACGACGACGAGGAGGACGAGGGGGAAGGGGGAAAGAACCCCGAGAGGGGAAAATTTTTATTTCCCTCTCTCTCCATAGATTCGTAAAATACAACCTCCCCCCTCCCCCCACCCACCCCACCCCCGCAAAAAAAAGTTAACCCCGGTTCGTTAGAGAAGAACCGGGGTGTTAAAAGGGGGAGAAGAAAGAAAGAGAGAGAGAGAGAAAAGGAAAAAAAAAAAGTTATCGAGAAGCGGCCGTTAATATATTGAAAGGGGAAACGCGCGGGCTCCTTCTTCGCCGCCGCTGGGACTTAAAAGGAGAGGGTTATGCGGGTGCAGAAGACGCCATTGGGGAGGAAAATTAATTTGTCCCTCGAAATGGAAATCGATTGGGTGAGATCAACTTAAAAGGCGCGATTGCATCTTAAGAGCTTGATTATAAGATGGCGGAAGGAAGAAAGGGAGAGAGAAAGGAAGAAAGGAAAAGGAAAGGAGGGAGGAAGAAAGGAAGTAAAGAAGGGAAGGAGGGAGGAATTGATAATAAGATGGCGGAAGGAAGAAAGGGAGAGAGAAAGGAAGAAAGGAAAAGGAAAGGAGGGAGGAAGAAAGGAAGTAAAGAAGGGAAGGAGGGAGGAATTGATTATAAGATGGCGGAAGGAAGAAAGGGAGAAAGATGGGAAAAGGAACAGAAAGGGAGAAAGGAAGGAAGGGAGTAAGGGAAATAAGATGGCTGAGGGAAGAAAGGGAGAAAGAAAGGAAAAGGAAAAGGAGGGAAGGAGGAAGGGGAAAGAAGATGGCGGAGGGAAGAAAGGGATAAAGGAAGCAAAGAAGGGAGAGAGGAATTGATAATAAGATGGCGGAAGAAAGAAAGGGAGAAAGAAAAGAAAAAGGAAGGGAGGGAAGAAGAAGAAGAAGAAGAAGAAGAAGAAGAAAAGAGGTAATGGAACAGAACTTAGATAATGGGATTCTTATAATCTTGCTTCTACTACGCAGGTCAAGTTTTTTTTAATGGCGGTGTATATCATATTTGTATAAAGAGGGGGAGGGAGGGGGAGGGGAGGGAGGGAAGAGGGGAGAGGGAGAAGGACAGGGAGAGGGAGAGGGAGAGGGAGAGAGGGAAGGGGGAGGAGGGAAGAGGAGGAGGAGGAGGAGGAGGAGGAGGAGGAGGAGGATGGGGAGGAGGAAGAGAGATAGATAGATAGAGAGAGAGAAAAATATGATGATGATAATAATAACAATAATAATAATAATGATGATGATGGCAATGACAATAATAAAAAAAGAAAGAAATAATAATAATAATAAAAATCACCGATTTTTTCTGGGTACGACTTCGTGGTACAAGAATTAACCACCGCCCCCCTCCCTCCACTTAAAATTCCCTCCCCCATAAATTTGTTCTTCCCCCTCTCTCTCACCCCTCTCCACTTCCTCCCCAACCCCCAACCCCCCACTCGTAAGGGGAAATGTTGTTATGTGCTGAATAACAAACTTCTTATAACCTCCTCCTCTCCCTCATTCACCCCCCAACTTCCCCCACCTCCTTTATTCTCTAATCCATCTCTTCCTCTTACACACTAATCCCCACATCCCACCCTTCCTAACCTTCCTACGCCCAATTCTTCCTCATTCCCCCAACATTTGCTCCACTTCTCCGTCTCCTTTCCCCAACATTCACACCACATTTCCCTTCCTCATTCCCCCAACATTCACTCTACTTCTCCCTTCCTCATTCCCCAACATTTTTCTCCACTTCTCCCTTTCTCCTTACATTTCCATACCTTGCCCTCCCCCCCCCACCACCACATCGAGCCTTACACTCCACAAACTCTTACCTTCTCCTTTCCTACATCCTACATCCTATCCGCACCTATCCTCTATCCTTTACCTTTTTGCATCGCTTTAAATACCCCCTCCCCTTACCCCCCCCTACATACGATGCTCCTGACAGCCCCCTCCTTAACCCTACCACCCCCTCTCCTTAAATCCTACGCCCAGAAGTCCCCCGCTCCCCCCGCTCCGCTCTCCTATCCTACTCCCTATCTCCACCCCTTACCCTCTTCCCCTCTCCCATCCCTCCTCCCTAAACTCTTCCCTCCCCTTGCTCCACCTCCTTAAACCCTCCCTCCCCCTTCCCCCCGCCCCTTAAACCTTTTCCTCCCTCATCTCCCCCAACCCCCTAACCCCTTACCCTCTCCCATCCCTTTAACCTTCCTCCTTTCTCCTATTCCCATAGAGTCCCCCTCTTAAACCTCTCCCACCCCACCCCCTTAAACCCTCCCTACTCCTCTCCCATTCCCCACCCCTCCTAAAACCTTCCCCTCTCCCACCCCCTTAAACCCTCCCTACCTCTCTCCCATTCCCCACCTCCCAAAACCTTCCCTCTCCCACCCCCTCCACCTTCCCTCTCCCACCCTCCACCCTTCCCCCTCTCCCACCCCCTCCACCCCTTCCCTCTCCCACCCCCTCCACCCACCTCCACCCCTTCCCTCTCCTACCCCTCCACCCCTTCCCTCTCCCACCCCCTCCACCCACCTCCACCCCTTCCCTCTCCCACCCCCTCCACCCACCTCCACCCCTTCCCTCTCCCACCCCTCCACCCACCTCCACCCTTCCCCTCTCCCATCCCTCCTCCTAAACTCTTCCCTCCCCTTTGCTCCACCTCCCTTAAACCCTCCCTCCTTCCCCCGCCCCCTTAAACCTTTCCTCCTCATCTCCCCAACCCCCTAACCCCTTACCCTCTCCCATCCCTTTAACCTTCCTCCTTTCTCCTATTCCCATAGAGTCCCCCTCTTAAACCTCTCCACCCCACCCCCTAAACCTCCCTACTCCTCTCCCATTCCCCACCCCTCCTAAAACCTTCCCTCTCCCACCCCCTTAAACCTCCCTACCTCTCTCCCATTCCCCACCCCTCCCAAAACCTTCCTCTCCCACCCTCCACCCCTTCCCTCTCCCACCCCTCCACCCCCTTCCCCTCTCCCCCTTCCCTCTCCCCACCCCCTCCACCCACCTCCACCCCTTCCCTTCTCCCACCCCCTCCACCCCCTCCACCCACCTTCACCCTTCCTTCTCTCCAATTTCTCCACCCACTTCCACCCCTTCCCTCTCCCACCCCCTCCACCCACCTCCACCCCTTCCCTGTCCCACCCCCTCCACCCCTTCCCTCCCCATCCCCCAAAACCTCATCTCTCTGCCTCACTAATGTCTCGGGGAAGTCTTCCATGCGTTCGAGTGCGAAGAAAAATAACATGATAGCTGAAACTGACTTGTGCGGAAATTCTTAGTCAGGATAAAGGGGGGAGGAGGGGGTGTGAGGAGGGGGGAGGATGGAGGATGAGGGGGGAAGAGGGAGGGTGAGGAGGAGTGGGGAGAGGGAGTGAGGGTGAGGAGGAGTGGGGAGAGGGTGAGGAGGGAGGGAGGGGGAGTAGGAGGGTGAGGGTGAGGTTGATGGGGAGAAGGAGGGTGAGGAGGAGTGAGGGAGAGGGAGTGAGGGTGAGGAGGGAGAGGGAGAGGGAGAGCGTGAGGGGGAGAGGAAGGGGGGAGGGAGGAGAGGAGGAGGGATAGGAGGGAGGGTGAGGGAGACGGTAGAGAGGGAGAGGGGGAGAGGGAGGGAGAGGGAGGAGGGTGAGGAGAAGAGGGAAGGCGAAGGATGGAAAGGGATGGAAAGGCGGGTGAAGGGGGAGATAAAGGGGAATGAGAGCGGGAGAAGGTAAGGGGACAATAGGGAAAGGGAGGAAAGGAAGTTGGAAGAGGGGGGAGGGGATAAAGGCCGAGAAAAGAGAAAAACGGGAAGAAAAGAGGAGAATGAGGAATGAAGGGAGAAGGAGGATGCATAAAGAATGAGGAAGGAGTCAGAATTGAAGGAAAAGAAGAGGAAGAGATAAAAATGAAAAGGAAAAAGCGAGAAGGAACTAAGGAGACTGGAGGAAATACAGCATAAGAAGAGAGAAAGAAAGGAAGAGGGATGGATAAATGAAAGAGAAATTGGTGGGGATGGGAGTAGAATGAGGAATGAGGAATAAAAATGGAAGAAGAGGGAAGGGAATGAAGGAGGGAAGAGGAGGCAGATGATGAGGAAAGAGGGATGAGAGATGATACTGAGGAGGAGGGGAAAAGAAGAATATAAATTGAAGGAAGAATAGGAGGAAACGAGAGGAAAGATGAACGGCGGAAGAAAGAGAAAGAGGAAGAGGAGAGGAGTGGAGAAAGTAAGCAAGAACGAAGAGGGAAGAGGAGACAAAGAGGGAAAGAAAAAAAGAGAAGGGGAATAGCATAGAAAAAGAAAGAAAGAAAAGAGAAAACAGAATAAATAATAAAGAGAGGAAAGAGAAAAGAGAGAACGGAGACGGAAGCAAAGATAAATCTAATAGGGAGAAGTGAAGGAAATAAAGAACGCGTGATAAAAGAGTTAGTGAAATGCGAAGCAGAGGAGAGAGAAAGAGAGAATAAGCGTAATAGAGAGAATAAGGAAGAAAGAGAGAGAAAAGGAAAAGACAATGAAGAAGAAAGAAAGAGAGAGAGAGAGAGAGAGAGAGAGAGAGAGAGAGAGAGAGAGAGGGAGAGAGAGAGAGAGAGAGAGAGAGAGAGAGAGAGAGAGAGAGAGAGATAGAAAGAGAAAGAGAGAGAGAGAGAGAGAGAGAGAGAAGAGAGAGAGAGAGAGAGAGAGAAGAGAGAGAGAAGAGAGAAGAGAGAGAGAAGAAAGAGAGAAGAGAGAGAGAAGAGATAGAGAGAGAAATACAAAGAGAAAGGAAAAAACAGAAAAAAGAAAGCAAAAGAGAAAAGACAAAGAAGGAAAAAAAGAAAACCACGAAAAAGAAAGAAATGAGAGAACACAATCCAAAAGACCCGAGGAGAAAAAAAACGAAATAACACGAAAGAGAAGAAAGGACGAAGGAGAGCAAGAGAAAGACAAACAGACAGACATCGAAGCAGCATCAGTTTCTCACGCCCCGAAGTCCTTCTCATCCTCCATCACATATATACGGAGTCGAATTTCAGAAGGCTTGGCTTGGCTTGATTTAACGGCGTTGTATCTGTCTATCTATCTATCTATTTATTCTTTATCGCTGTGGTTGTGTTTGAATTATCGCTGTGGTTGTTTATTAGTATCATTGTAACCATTTTAATTATTGGTATTATTTTGATTACTCTTTTTATTATTGTATTATCATTATAATGATAATCATTTTCGCTATCAGTTTGTTATCATTATCATATTTTTCCTTATCATCCCCATCCTCGTCATTATCAACACTATCACTAATATTATCATCAACATCATGATCATTACAGTTATCATAGTAATAGTACATAACATCAGATCTCAGAAAAAAAAGAAAAAGAAAAAGAAAAACAAATTTAGCGACAAAGGGAAACAAAAGATTAAGAGAAAAAGAAAAAAAAAAACGAAACAATTTTCTCCGAACTTCATAGTTTGCCAATAAGAAAGAAATAAAAAAACATGAACGAATCATATTTTCCTTTCTTTAACAAAGAAAAAAAAAGAAAAAAAAAACCTAACAGTTACGACAAAATTTCATAAATGACCCGAAGATTCGAGACAAAAGATTAAGCCTCGTTCGCTCTTACGAAATTACTGTTCAAACTACAACGAAGTAGGCAAGTTGACGATAGTGGTGTATGCGATTTAGCCCGAAGACGGGGCTCCGAGGAGAGGCAATCTTAGGAGCAGCGGCCGTAATGTCGGGGATATTATGTGCTCCTGTGTATGTTGGTGTGTGTGTAGGTGTGTACAGTGGCTGTCTGTGTATGCGATGTATTGGTTTGGGAGGATGTGTGTGTGTGTGTGTGTGTGTGTTGTGGGTGGGTGGATGTGTATTGAGTGTGTGTGTGTGTGTGTGTGTGTGTGTGTGTGTGTGTGTGTGTGTGTGTGTGTGTGTGTGTGTGTGTGTGTGTGTGTGTGTGTGTGTGTGTGTGTGTGTGTGTGTGTGTGTGTGTGTGTGCGTGCGTGCGTGCGTGCGTGCGTGTGTTTGTTTGTGTGTGTATCCCCTTTTCCCCAGTTCCTCCTACATCAGATCTTCCATATCCCCTCTTCTTCCCCTTATCAGATTTTCCCTATTCCCCTTCTCCTCCTAAAAGAACTTCCCCCTCCCCTCCCCCTTTCTTTCCCCCTGTCAGAATATTCCTTATATTTCCTCCCTCTTCCCCCACCTCTTCCTTCTCCACCCACTCTCCTCTACATACCCCTCTCCCCCATCCTTCTTCCTTCCCCTCGAATCAGATCTTCCCCTCCTCCTCTCCCTTCCCCTTCCCCAACCAGTATCTTTCCTATTTCCACCTCTTCTTCTCCCTCCCAGTCCTGTTCCCCCACCCTTTCCCCTCCTCCTCATCTCCCATCCCTTCCCCTCAATCAGAGTCCTTCATATTTTCCCTCTCTCCTCCTCCCCTCTCCCATCCCTTCAACCAGTCAGAATCTTTCCTATTCCCCCTTCCCTTCCCCCCCATCCCCCAATCAGCTTTCCTATTTCCACTTCCCCCCTCCTCTCCCATCCCCTATCCCTTCCCCAACCAGAATATTTCCTATTTCCCTCCCTCCCCTTCCCCTTCCTCCTCTCCCATCCCCCATCTCTTCCCCAACCAGAATCTTTCCTATTTTCCCTTCCTCCTTTCCCCTTCCCCCTCCTCCTCCCCATCCCCCATCCCTTCTCAACCAAAATCTTTCCTATTTTCCCTCTTCCTCCCTCCCCAACCCCCTACCCCACCCCCATTCCCCCAATAAAGAACCAAGGGTTTTCGTGGGTATTCCCGGCGAACTGCTATCGAAAAATTGGCAACGTCTCCCCCCCCCTCTCCCCTACCTACCCTCCCCACCCCTTCCTAATGCCAGCTTGGGCGGA
>NC_091571.1:9004584-9012084 GCF_042767895.1 Penaeus vannamei | reverse complement strand
GTGTGTATGTGTATCTCCCTTCCCTCCCTTGTTTGTGTGTATGTGTACCTCCCTTCCCTCCCTTGTTTGTGTGTATGTGTATCTCCCTTCCCCTCCATGTTTGTGTGTATGTGTATCTCCCTTCCCTCCCTTGTTTGTGTGTATGTGTATCTCCCTTCCCTCCCTTGTTTGTGTGTATGTGTATCTCCCTTCCCTCCCTTGTTTGTGTGTATGTGTATCTCCCTTCCCTCCCTTGTTTGTGTGTATGTGTATCTCCCTTCCCTCCCTTGTTTGTGTGTATGTGTATCTCCCTTCCCTCCCTTGTTTGTGTGTATGTGTATCTCCCTTCCCCTCCATGTTTGTGTGTATGTGTATCTCCCTTCCCTCCCTTGTTTGTGTGTATGTGTACCTCCCTTCCCTCCCTTGTTTGTGTGTATGTGTATCTCCCTTCCCCTCCATGTTTGTGTGTATGTGTATCTCCCTTCCCTCCCTTGTTTGTGTGTATGTGTATCTCCCTTCCCTCCCTTGTTTGTGTGTATGTGTATCTCCCTTCCCTCCCTTGTTTGTGTGTATGTGTCTCTCCCTTCGCTCCCTTGTTTGTGTGTATGTGTATCTCCCTTCCCTCCCTTGTTTGTGTGTATGTGTACCTCCCTTCCCTCCCTTGTTTGTGTGTATGTGTATCTCCCTTCCCCTCCATGTTTGTGTGTATGTGTATCTCCCTTCCCTCCCTTGTTTGTGTGTATGTGTATCTCCCTTCCCTCCCTTGTTTGTGTGTATGTGTATCTCCCTTCCCTCCCTTGTTTGTGTGTATGTGTATCTCCCTTCCCTCCCTTGTTTGTGTGTATGTGTACCTCCCTTCCCTCCCTTGTTTGTGTGTATGTGTATCTCCCTTCCCTCCCTTGTTTGTGTGTATGTGTACCTCCCTTCCCTCCCTTGTTTGTGTGTATGTGTATCTCCCTTCCCCTCCATGTTTGTGTGTATGTGTATCTCCCTTCCCTCCCTTGTTTGTGTGTATGTGTACCTCCCTTCCCTCCCTTGTTTGTGTGTATGTGTATCTCCCTTCCCCTCCATGTTTGTGTGTATGTGTATCTCCCTTCCCTCCCTTGTTTGTGTGTATGTGTATCTCCCTTCCCTCCCTTGTTTGTGTGTATGTGTATCTCCCTTCCCTCCCTTGTTTGTGTGTATGTGTATCTCCCTTCCCTCCCTTGTTTGTGTGTATGTGTATCTCCCTTCCCCTCCATGTTTGTGCGTATGCGAACGTAAACATCCACGTTTATGTGAATGTTTCCGCCACAGCATCGAGTCAACCCCAACACGGACGTAAAACAAACAAACAAACCAGAAAAAAAACAGCGTTACTTGGAACCCCTCACACGCCCCGCACAAACTTCGTCCTAAATCATACACAGAAAAGCCGCACTTAATCATACACGGAAACGTCACAGAAGCTTAATCATGGACTTGAACCATAAGATTCCCGACCGCCGCGACAACTGAACTTTCTCCCGCAGGTCATAAGGGTGAGTATCCCATCTGGAGAGACGGTATTCTGGCAATAGCAGTCCGCGTGATGTACAGTATTACCCCCGCCCCCCTCTCCCAGACCATCTCCTTCAGCATCCGCCATCTTCGTTTTGACCCGCAGGCTAGGTAATCCATACACATATATACGTATATACATACACACATATATGTATGTGTATATATACATACATATATACATATATGCATACATACATACGTACATACATACATACATACATACATACGTACATACATACATACATATATATATATATATATATATATATATATATATATATATATATATATATATATATATATATATATATATATATATACAAATTATGTTTGTGTTAGTGTTTACGTGTGTGTGTGTTTAAGTAGAAAAATAGATAGATAAACAGACCAACAGACTGAAATATACACGCACAATATCCCTCAAAAGAAAAAAACAAAGCCTCACCCATATTTCCCCCCTCTCCCCCCCCTCCTCTTTTCTCGACAGGCCCTGAGGAGAAAATGCATTGCCCAACTAGGTGGCATCAGTGGACAGGCCGTCTAGTTTGCGTATGCGATAGGCCTAAGAAATGAGGAGGCGATGCTGACGTCTCGGAATTACTACCCCCCCCTCCTTCCCCCCCTCCTTCTGCGCCCCCCACCCGGACCCTATCTCTCCCCTTCCCCCCCCTTCCCCTCTTCTGCGCCCCCCACCCGGACCCTATCTCTCCCCCTTCCCCCCCTTCTTCGCCCCCCACCCGGACCCTTTCTCTCCCCCTTCCCCTCTCCTAAGCCTCTCCCAACCCCCATGCTATACTTCCCCTACCACCCCCTCCCTCATTCCCTTTCCCCTATCATGGCCCTATCCCCCCCACCCCCTCTTTCCCTCACCTCCCCTCCTGGACTCTCAAACCATCTACCTTCCCAACCCCCTCCTCCCACCCCCTTTCCCCTCACTCTCTGCCCTCCTTTGCCCCTCCACCCCACAGCCATACCCCATCTCCCTTCCCCTCCCCCCATCCCGAGCCCCTCTCCGTTCCCCTTCCCTCCAACCTACACTCCCATCATCCCTTTCCCCCCCACACCTCAACCCCCAGTCACCCCACGCCTACCTTGCATACCCTCAAGACCTTCCTCCCCTCACCCCTCCCCCTTCACCCACCTCCCACAATCCACCTCTTACCCACATTCCCCCCTCCCACAATCCACCCCTTCCCCTCACCCCACCACTCCCCCCTCCTCCCTCACCCAACTCCCACAATCCCCCTTCCCCCATCTCCCTCAACCCCCCCCTTACTCCAATTCCCCCCTCAACCTCCACCATTCCCCTTTTATTCCCCTCCCTCACCCCTCTTACCCACAACCCCCCTTCCCCCTCATTCCCCTCCCACAACCCCTCCCTTCCCCTCACCCCCCTCCACAACCCCCCCTTCGCCCTCAACCATCCCACCCTCTTAACTCCCCCTCCCATCCCCACCCCGCCCTTTAAGCCCCCCTCCCATCCCCAACCCCGCCCTCTGAGTTCCCCCCCACACCCCCCACCCTCCCCGCTTTCCAATTTTATTCGTCCCCGCCATGTTGTGCTCCGCGAGGGCGCTCCGGGGGAAGCCTACAGCGGCGGAACAACGGAACAGATTCTCGACAATAAGACATTTGGAGAAAGGAGAGAAGGGAAGGGAGGGAAAAGAAGAGAAGGGAAGGGAGGGAGAAGAAGGGAAGGGAAGGGAAGGGAGGGAGAAGGGAATGGAGGGAGAACCGAAGGGAAGGGAAGGGAGGGAGAAGAAGGGAAGGGAAAGAGAAGGGAAGGGAGGGAGAAGGGAAGGGAGGGAGAAGGGAAGGGAGAAGGGAAGGGAAGGGAGGGAGAAGGGGAAAGAGGATAATAAGGAAAGGGAGGAAGAAGGAGAAAGCGGATGATAATAATGAGAGATACAGAAACTGTTATTACTGAACGGAAGACGGAAAGACAAAAATAAATAAACACATAAAAATGAAAAAGGATAATGTAAAATGCACAATGACATTTAAATAAAAACAGAAAGAAATGGGAGAAAGACGGGGAGAGGTCAAGAGAAAGACAGGTAAAGGAAAGCCATAAGAAAATAATAACAAAGAGAAAAAGTGAGGTAGAGAAGATATAAGTGAACATGACGGGAAGACAAAAGAAATTATATAAAAGACATTTAAAGAACGAAGGAGAAGAAGAAAGCTGGAAAGAAAACGACGAAGCAAAAGAGAAAGAAAACATGATGCAAAGAAAACGACAGACGCGACAAAGGAATAAAAATAACAATGATAATAATAATAACAATAACAATAAAAAAAATAATAATAGTAACACATACATACACACTCCCACACAAAATAGAAAAAAATAAAAATAAAAATAAAAATAAAAAAGAAACCCGAGTTGCGCGTAAACAACTGTCAATAAAACGCAATAACCTTTTTTTTTCCTTTCGTTTTTTTGACAAGAGAGAAGACGGCTTTATTTTCTTTGATCGTTGCGAAATGCTTCGGCTGTCAAGTAGCACGGCGACTCAGCCAACAAAGTTAGTGGGAATAATAATGAAATGAAAATAGAGGCGGTCGAGGGAGAGAGAGAGCTTGGAGTTGACGGGTGGAGGGTGGATGAAGGCGGGGGTGGAAGAGGGGGGTTAGGGGGTGGATGAAAGGGGGGAGGTGGAAGAGGGGTGTGGGGGTGGATGAGGAGGGAGGGGGTGGATGAAGGGGATGAGGTGGAAGAGGAGGATGATAGGGGTTAGGTAGAAGAGGGGGTTAGGGGGTGGAAGAGGGGAGGGATGGGAGGGGGGGTTAGGGGGTGGAAGAGAGGGGGGTGGGGTTAGGGGCTGGAAGAGGGGGTGGAAGATGTGGGTTAGGGGTGGAAGGGGGAGGTGGAAGAGGGGAGGATAGGGGTGGAAGGTGGGGGTTAGGGGTGGAAGAGGTGGGAGGTAGAAGAGGGGTGTGTGGGGGGTGGGAGAGGTGGAGGCAGAAGGGGGGGAAGAGGTGGAAGATGGGGGTTAGGGATAGAAGGAGGGATGGGTGATCACAGGTGGAGGGGTGGGTGGAGAGGGGTGGGGGTAGGGGTGGAAGGAAGGTTGAAGGTAGGAAAGGGGGCTTTTGGGTGGAAGAGGAGGTAGGAGGGAGGGAGGTAGGAAAAGGAGAGGGAGAGGGACTGGGGAAATGTGGGAAGTAGAAGGAGAAGGGGAATAGGGAAAGGGAAAATGGGAATAGGGGGAGAGACGATGGAGGAAGAAGAGGGAGAGGAGGAAGAAGAGGAGGAGAAGGAGGAGGAAGAAGATGGCACAAGGTGTAGAGCAAGGCAGAAGAATGAGAGAAGAGGAGGAAGAAGGGAAATGACAGGACTTGGGGGATAAAAGAGGAGGACGAAGAACAGGGGAAAGAAGAGGAAGAGGAGTAAGAAAAAGAAGACGAGAAGGAACAGGAACAGGAACGGGAGGTGGAAAGGGAAGAAGAAAACGAGGAGGAAAAGGAAGAGGAAGAAGAAAACGAGGAGGAATAGGAACAAGAAGAGGACGGGGAGGAGGAAGAATAGAGAGAAGTAGAAAAAGAAGAAGAAGAAGAGAGGTGTAATGGACGACGAAAGATCTCCGGGACTTAAGACGGAGAAGCTGCCATCGCGAGGGGACAAGTTAAGGGAAGCGAGCATATGGAAAGGGGACAGAACGATAATCACAGGGACAAGGGAGGGGGTGAAAAAGGAGGGGGGATAACAGTTCCTTTTAAAAGAGAGGGGAGGCAAAAGGTGGGGAAGCAGTTGAGAGAGAGAGAGAGAGAGAGAGAGAGAGAGAGAGAGAGAGAGAGAGAGAGAGAGAGAGAGAGAGAGAGAGAGAGAGAGAGAGAGAGAGAGAGAGAGAGAGAGAGAGAGAGAGAAAGAGAAAGAGAGAGAGAGAGAGAGAGAGAGAAAGAGGCAAGAAGTAGGGGTTTTCCATATATCTTAATAGGTAAATATATAAAGAAAGAAGTAAAGAAAAACAAAAAGAAGAAAAAGAAAAAAAAACAGAATGAAAGAAAAATAAAAATAAGTAGTTGGCGAACATGACACTTACAAAAACTTCTCAAAAAGGAAACGAGAGAAAATGCAAAATGAGAGAAGGGAAGGGGGAGAAGGAAGGAAGGAGAGAGAAGAAAGAAAGAAAGAAAGAAAAGGGGAGAGGAGAGGAGCCGAGAAAGATATCGGTGAAAAATAAATGTGAGGGAAATGAGAAGGGAGGGAGAGGTAAAGTGGAGGACAAAGGGAAGAGGGGGGGAGGGGGAGCGAGGAGGGGGAGAGGGGAGAGCAGGGTGTAATAATGATGTAAAGAAGGATGATGAATATCGCAAGACGTTGGAAGGAAAGCGCTGTAATTCGAGATGCAAGGCGCTAAACACATGAATAAACAGCAGAAAACAGATGGACATTTACTCATGAGTGAATAGATGTGCACCTACAAATATATACAAACATCATATATATATATGTAGATGTATATATATATACATATATACACACATGCATATATATATATATATATATATATATATATATATATATATATATATATATATATATATATATATATATATATATATATATATATATATATATATATATATATATATATATATATACACACACATGCACATATATATGTGTATACATACATACATATATATACATGTATATAAATAGATAGATAGATAGATAGGTACACATTTATATACATACATACACATTTATCAATCCATTTATCTATTTACACACACACATCCACACACGCATCTATGTATTTAAAAACAAACACACAAACAGACACACACACACACATCATACTTTAAGCTAAGCGCACTTGGGAGCGAAAGGGACGGAGGCTTGAGAAATCGGGGGGCGGGAACACGCAGGTACCCCCCACCCCCCTTCTCCGAGAGGGGGGTCGGGGGGAGAGGGGGGGTGAGGGGGAAAGGGGGTGAGAAGACGTTAAACAGATCAATCGTCGACCAATAGCCAGGCAGGGAGATTGTACGGGGGGGAGGGGGGAGGGAGGAAGAGAGGAAGGAGGGAGGGGGGAGGTAGGGAGTTAGAGGGAGGGAGGTAGGGAGGCAGGGAGGAAGGAGGAGGAGGATAGGAGGAGGAGGAGGAGGAGGAGGAGGAGGAGGAGGAGGAGGAGGAGGAGGAGGAGGAGGAGGAGCGGGATGAGGCAGGGAGTAAGGAGGAGGAGAAGAAAGGGGAGGAGCAGCAGGAGGAGGAGGATGAAGAGGAGGACACAGACTAAAGAAGGAGGAAAAGCGAGAGGGGGGGCGGTGTGGTAATGATGAAACCGAGACAAGTATATCATGAAAAAAAAAATACGTACGCCACGTGAAAATAAACAATACACGTATTTACACAAACAAATGACTGAGCTATTTGCATAAGGACACCACCCCCTCCCCCCCACCCTCCACCCGTATGAGTACCGGTATGTTTGTAGATGCAGACTCCACGGAAGGGTGTCTGATACCCATCTCTCTGTGGTATTCATGCTCTAAAAAATGTCATCCGAATGGGGACGCGAGAGATAAACAAACCAGTGGAAGGAAGGACAGACAAAGAGCTGCGTTCTCTTCATTTGAGGATCTTTCCCTCTGCGTATCTGATCTTTTTTATCAAAACACAAAACACAAACACAAATACAAACACCCACACTCACGCACATACATGCACACACACGCACGCGCGCACAGATATATATAAACATACACATTAGTGCGTGTGTACATATATACATATATATAAAAAAACATAAACATACATTCATAGATACATACACACTCAAAACACACACACACACTCAAAACACACACACACACACACACACACACACACACACACACACACACACACACACACACACACACACACACACACACACAAACTCCCCCCGACCCCCCACCCCCCAACCCCCACAAACACACACCCAAAACGAAATTCGATTCGAACAAAAATCTGAAACACCCAACTCA
>NC_091571.1:8982084-8984584 GCF_042767895.1 Penaeus vannamei | reverse complement strand
CTGTCCCTCCAGTATATTTTTCCACAGTATATATCGGTTAAGAACATCTCTCCACATTCCTTTTAACCGCTATCATCTTGTCGTTTGTTTTTCTAACTGTAACAAAATATGTAATTTCTATGATACATCGTATTTGTTAACGAGATTTTCTAAAATAGCAGCACAATATTTCGCAATGGATAACTCTGCGTTGCATTCAGGTCGCACTAGTGATTAAGCTTTAAAAGTACTGAATAACTTTGCAGGATTCTCCCAGAGTAGATACATTACACTGAGAATTATTCTGAAAAAGACGGGGAGAATTACTGCGTTATATAATAATTTCATTTTATATTATTGCAATTAATTAACTGTGTACTGGCGTAAACAAAAATAATGTACAGTACATAGCAATATAAAATAAACTCATTCACTACACATTCTTATCAAAAGATATAGATTAACTTAATATCAAAATCAAAAGTAACAAATACAATGTAAATTATCAAATGCAATAAACTAATCATTATTACAAATTAATTCTGCAATCGCTGGACAACCCTTAGTATTTGCATTAAAAACACTTTCAAAATCTAACAATATAAGACATCGTTTCATATTATTTTTCAGCTCTGTCTGACAATATCATTTCTTTTAATCAAAAGGCAATGAAATCGTCTCCCTTGCCTTTGTCTGGTGTTTATTACCTTTCTCTCTCTCTCTCTCTCTCTCTCTCTCTCTCTCTCTCTCTCTCTCTCTCTCTCTCTCTCTCTCTCTCTCTCTCTCTCTCTCTCTCTCTCTCTCTCTCTCCCCCCCCTAAATCAGCTGCTCCTTGACTGCGAAAGGAAGACAAAGATTAAGACAATGATACATATTTTGAGGAATCTTTTATTTTTGTTGCCCCTCCTCCATCACCAGCACCACCACCAACCTCCACCATCCACCCCAACCTCCTCCTTCTCCACCTCCTTCCTCTCTCCTCAAGTTCCTTCTCCACCTCCTTCCTCTCTCCCCAACTTCCTCCTTCTCCACCTCCTTCCTCTCTCCTTAACCTCCTCCTCCTCCTCAAGCTCCTTCTCCACCTCCTTCCTCTCTCCCTAACCTCCTCCTCCTCAAGCTCCTCCTTCTCCTCGTCCTCCACCTCCTTCCTCTCTCCCCAACCTCCTTCTCCACCTCCTTCCTCTCTCCCCAACCTCCTCCTCCAGCTCCTTCTCCACCTCCCTCCTCTCTCGCCAACCTCCTCCTCCTTCTCCTCGTCCTCCACCTCCTTCCTCTCTCGCCAACCTCCACCTCCTCCTTCCTCTCTCCCCAACCTCCTCCTCCTCCTCCTCCTTCCTCTCTCCCCTTTTTGTTCCGGGAAGAAATGTCTCTGAGGATCACAGGACGTCTTGCTCACCGACATACGTTACTAATGATGAGAGAAGGAGTCGCGATAACACGGTGAATCCCATTTATATCTATCTCTCTTCTCTCCTCTTCAGTCAGGGTTCACTGGCTTGCAATCGTAAAAAAACGAAAGCTAAAAAATAAAATAAATAAACAAGAAAAAGGGAAATAAGAGAAATCATATGAGTCTTCGTAGGTGATGTAGCGTTCATCATTGCAAAGCGAGAATGATAGTAATAATTATAGTAATAATAGTAATCTTGTAGATGGTGGTGGTTGTAGTAGTACTAGTAGTAATAATAGTAGTGGTAGTAATAGTAGCAGTAGTAGTAGTAGTAGTAGAAGTGGAAATAGTAGTTTAGCACTAGAAGTTTTAATAGTAATAGCATAAATAATAATAATGACAATAATAATAATAACAGCGAACAACTAATAACAATAATAATAAACATGACTGGAAGTTCCAATTAGCGGCGCCGATAAGATAAACAAGATACGGCTGTCTTTGAGAATCTCATTTATTTATTTTTTTCTTTGGCGGGGGACATGCAAAAAAGATGGAGGAGGAGGAAGGAGGAGGAGAGAGAGAAGGGCGGAGAGGGTGAAACGCGGTAGCACACTCCGACTTTGAAGGATAGGAAAACAAACCATCCATTTTCTCACCTCCCCCCTCCAGTGGGTCTACAAAACCACCAATCCTCATTTATAATACACCAGAAGTGGCCTGAAACAAAGCATCCCCGGCCTCTTGTGAAAAGGAAGAAGCCATAAACGAAATAATGGGCGGAGGGCCCTATGCTGAGGCAGGCTAGGTATCGCCACACCAACATCATCCCGCCTCTAATCACGCCCTCCCCTTGGGACGGAACCGGCGGCGGCGAAACCGGTTAAAGAAGTACCCGGCGCGAGGCTAGCGGCGGGGGCGGGGCCTAGCGAGCCGAGGGGGCGGAGCCAGAGACGCCCGCCCCTCCGCCAGCTTCCCGAGTTTACATTTATACGGACTGAGTGAGCCGGGTTCGCTCGTGCGATGTTAATTACTATATTATATTTCTTTTGTAATACGACTCTTCATATATATATTTATTTGTTATGTATTTATGCATCTGTTTCTCATCTTCTTTATTTCCCTCCGATG
>NC_091571.1:8969584-8972084 GCF_042767895.1 Penaeus vannamei | reverse complement strand
AGCTACGATAAAAATAGAAAATAACATTAACAGCAACAATAACAATAATATAAAAGAAAAATAGTATCAATAATAATAACGATAATATTAATAATAATGATAAGAATAATAATGATAATAATGATATTAATAATAAAAATATTACAATAACCGTGATTAAAATAATATATATAAATGTTACAATAATACTAATGGTACTTACAGCAATAAGAAAAACAACAAATATAATAACATTCATAATAATGATGACGATGATGAAGAAATATCTTTATTATTATAACAATCACGATAATAATGATCACAATAATAATAATAATAATAATAATAATAACAATAATAGTAGCATCAAAAACTAAAATGATAACAATAATAATAATAATAATAATATCAGTATCACTATTACTACTAATGATAATAAAAAAAATAATTATTATGATGATAATAAAAGATAATAATAACAATAAAAATGATACAAAGATAATGACATTAACAACGATACTACAGCTGCTACTGATAAAAATAATAATGTTAATAAAGGTAAAGAACATAACAATAATTATAAAAGCAATAACAATAATGATAATCATAATATCAATAATTATGTAAATAATAACATTGATGATGATAATAGTAACAAAATACTAGCAACAATAATAACAGCAGTAATAACAATGGTGGTTATACATTGGTAATCATAATGATAATAATGATAGCGTTGACGATAACAACAATAATAATAACGATGGGAATAATGACAATGACAATTATAATTATAATAACAACAATAACGATAAGAACAATGATCATAATGATAGCAATGATAATAGTAATAATGATAATAATCATAACAATAAAAATAATAGTAAGGGTAGATATGATAATAAAAAATGATAATAATGATAATAATGATAATGAAAATAATAATGATAATAATAATATTAATAATAATAATAATAATAATAATAATAATAATAATAATAATAATAATAATAATAATAATAATAATAATAATAATAATAGTAATAGTAATGGTAATAATAACGATAATGATAATAATATTTATCATCCCAATAGAAAAAATAGCAATGAAAAATGTCATGATGAACATTATCATCTTCATAATAATAATAATAATAATAATAATAATAATAATAATAATAATGGCAATGATAATGATAATGATAATAATAATAATAACAGCAATAAAAAAACAACAATAATAACACAATAATAATAATAATAAAAATGATAACAATAATGATACTACGACTACTGACAATAACAATAATGCTAACAATGATAATGATATTCATTATAGTAGTAGTTGTAATAATAATAATAATAATAATAATAATAATAATAATAATAATAATAATAATGATGATGATGGTAATAATAATTATGACAAGAATAATACGAACAACAATGACAACAACAACAACAATGATGATAAAATTAAACATTAATTAAAAAATGGTAACAAAAAATAACAAGAATAACAAAAACAATGATAATAATAATGTCAATAATGATAATAATAATAATAATAATAATAATAATAATAATAATAATAATAATAATAATAATAATAAAAATAATAATAGCAATAATGATGATAAAAATAATGGTAATAACAATATTAATGAAAATAATAATAGAAGCTATAATATTAATAATAACAATAACAACAACAATAATAATATCATATCGATAATGACAATAATATCAGGAATAATAAAATAATAATAATAATAATAATAAACATAATAATAACAATAACAATAATAAAAATAATAACAGCAACAATAATAACAAAAATAGTTGTAAGAAATGAGAAGTAATGGTAATAATAACAATGATAATAACAACAACAAAAACAAAAATGATAATATTAATAGTAAAAGCAACAGTAATGATAAAATTATAATAAAAACATGAAATAATAAAAATATAATAATAATGACAATAACAACAATAATGATAATATTAGATAATAATAATAATAATAATAATAATAATAATAATAATAATAATAATAATAATAATAATAATAATAATAATAATAATAATAATAAAAGTAAAAACAAAAATAATAATAACAATAAAAATAATAATGATAATAATGACAAAAAAAGAATGACAAAAATAATAGAGGTAATGATAATAATATTAACAAAATAATAACAATAATAATGATAAGGTGCAATAATGACAATAATAATGATGATGATAGAATAATAATAGTAATGATAATAATAACAATACAGACAATAAAGATAGATAGACAGATAGAGAGAGACGACAAGAGACAGCGATAAAATGAGACAGACAGACAGAAAGACCTGTAGAGAGAGAAAAAAAATGCGAGAAAGAATAAATAAAGAAAAACAGGTACAGTCAGAGACACGCAGAAAGAAAGGAAAAGCGAGCGAGCGAGCGAACGAGCGAGCGATAGAGAGAGAGAGAGAGAGAGAGAGAGAGAGAGAGAGAGAGAGAGAGA
>NC_091571.1:8942084-8959584 GCF_042767895.1 Penaeus vannamei | reverse complement strand
CCATCTGTCTGCCTGTCTGTTCATCTGTACATCTGTCTGTCTGTCTGTCTGTCCATCTGTCTGTCTGTCTGTGTGTCCGTCTGTCCATCTGTCTATCTGTCTATCTATGTCTGAGTCTATCTGCCTGTTTATTTCTATCTCTCGTTTTCCCACCCCTTATCTGGCCTTTCCTCCCTCTCAATCTATCTATCCATCTATCTACCAGCATTCTCTTCGCATGGGCCTCATCTATCCTCACATAATCACCGAAATAGAGACAAGAAAGGGAGGAGAAGAGCAGCCTCCCGAATCTGTGGCTGCACGAGATCATTTATCTGTCTATTCATCCACTCATCCATCTTCCTCTCCTTCCTCCTTTACCTCCCTCACTCTTTCTCCTTCGCCTATGCATCGATCTATCCCTCTCTTAATCTCCCTATCTTTTTCTTCCTCTCTCTCTCTCTGTCTATCTCCCTCACTCTCTCTATCTCTCTCACTCTCTCTCCCTCTCGTTCTTATGTTCTCTCTCTCTCCTTGCCCCCCTCCCACTCTCACTTATTCACACTCTTTCTAATTCTCTCTCTCTCTTTCTTATACCTTCAACATCCCTCTCCCTTTCTCCTTCCCTTCCTCTCTTTTATACCTTCACCCTCCCTCCTTCCCTTCCTCTCTCTCTTTCTTATACCTTTAACCCTCCCACCTCCCTCCCTCCTTCCCTTCCTCTCTCTCCCTCTCTCCCTTATACCTTCCTTCTTTCCCTCCCTCCCTTTCCCTCCCTCTCTTCTCTCTCTCTCCTATGTCCTTACAGCACTCTCTCTCCCTTATACCTTCCTTCCTTCCTTCCTTCCTCTCTCTCTTTCTTATACCTTCACCCTCTCTCTCTCTCTCCCTTATACCTTCCCAGCTTCCTTCATCTCTCTCTTTCTTATACCTTCTCCCTCTCTCTCTCTCTCTGTCTCCCTTATACCTACCTTCCTTCCTTCATCTTTCTCTTTTTTATACCTTCACCATCTCTCTCTCTCTCCCCCTTATACCTTCCTTCCTTCCCTCTCTCTCTTTCTTATACCTTCACCCTCTCTCTCTCTCTCTCCCTTATACATTCCTTCCTTCATCTTTCTCTTTCTTATACCTTCACCTTCTCTCTCTCTCTCTCCCTTATACCTTCCTTCCTTCCCTCTCTCTCTTTCTTATACCTTCACCCTCTCTCTCCCTCTCTCCCTCTCTCCCTCCATCATCGGGCAAGTGAGCAGCGAGTGTGGCGTGACGCCTTCTTAATTAGCTCGCGCGACGTGTTCCAGCCGGGGCCGAGGGGAGAGGAGGGGAGGGGACGAGGGGAAGGGAGGGAGGCGAGGGGAAGGGAGGGAGGCGAGGGGAGAGGACGACGAGGGGGAGTGGGGAGGGATGAGAGGGGAGAGGACGAGGGGAGGTGGGGGAGAGGGGAGAGGAAGACGAAGGGAAGTAGGGAGGTGGGGGGAGGCGAGGGGAGAGAAGAGGTGGGGTGAAAGAGGGGAGAGAGGTCGAGGCAAGATGGAGGAAGGATGAGGCGACGGGGATGGCGGAGATGGAGTCTTTGAAGGTAATGAGGTGAGAGGCCTAAGTTCTGGTGCCAGAAGTGTGAGAACTTTTTTTCCCTCCTCCTCCTCCTCATTCACCTCCTTCTCCTTCTAACTCTTCATTCCATTCCTTCTTTGTATTTTATGCCAACCGCTGCCTCAATACGTATCTCTTGAATTGTCACTCTAGAAAATTTGTTTAATTCATCTTCGTAAATAATCATTACTTCCCTTATAACATTACCATTTTGATGATTATCATTATCCTTCTTATCATTACTTCCACGATGAATATTACGATCATTATTATCACTGAGGTCTTTTTTTCTCTTTTTTTTTTTTACTAATATAAGCAATATTGCTGTCCTGTCGACGTCTCCGTTAAAAAATATATAATCTAAAATCTTATACACGAGGAAATATTAATAATCTTCATCATACCAATAACAATAATTAACAATACAAAAAATATAGCCTAATCTTCTCTCCTCCTTAAGAAAGAGAGAGAGAGAGAGAGAGAGAGAGAGAGAGAGAGAGAGAGAGAGAGAGAGAGAGAGAGAGAGAGAGAGAGAGAGAGAGAGAGAGAGAAACATATAAAGAAAACAGATAAAGGCAAACAAAAAAAGAGAGAGCAACAAAGAGCAACTGAAAGAAAAAAATAACGAAAAAAAAAACGAAATGAAAAAGTTCCACAGATACAAAAAAAAAGAAAAAAAAAAGAAAAAAAAAGAGGAAACCGCGAGACGCCTCTTCCCATGCACGCCCACCCCGATCTCCTCCTTCTCCCGCGCCCACGTCATGCTCAAACAGAAACTAAACACCGCCTAAGCCACCGCTAACTCTACCTGCACGCCCGCCCGTCACGCACAGCAGCTCGCGAGACTGTGGGCGGGATTATCGGCTGAACATCCGGGAACTCGCGCCCATTCCCGTTTCATTCCGGTCTCGAGTGCCGCCCGTACCTTCAGTGGGATTGGTGGGGGGGGGGGGTAGAAGGAGGGGAAGGGGGGAAATGGGAGTGGGGGAGGAGGGACGGGGAGGGGGATAAGGAGGGAAGGGGAGGAGGTGGAGGAGAATGGGAATAGAAGAGGGAGAGGGGGAGGGAAGGAGAAAGAGAGAGAGAGAGAGAGAGAGAGAGAGAGAGAGAGGGAGAGAGAGAGAGAGAGAGAGAGAGAGAGAGGGAGAGGGGGAGAGAGGGGAAGAGAGAAGAGAAAGAGAGAGAGAGAGAAAGAAGGAGAGATAGGAAGAGAAGAGAGAGAGAGAGAGAGAGAGAGAGAGAGAGGGCGGGGGCGAAAGAGAGAGAGAGAAAGAGGGTGGGGGAGAAAGAGAAAGAGAGAGAGAGAGAGAGGGCGGGGGCGAAAGAGAGAGAGAGAGAGAGAGAGAGAGAGAGAGAGAGAGAGAGAGAGAGAGAGAGAGAGAGAGAGAGAGAGAGAGAGAGAGAGAGAGTGAGAGAGAGTGAGAGTGAGAGTGAGAGAGAGAGAGAGGCAGAAACAGAGACAGAGATGGAGAATTCTGCGAATGTAATGAATGTAGGAAGAGATATCAACAGAAAATCCACAAAATACAACCTCAAATATCCACACGCGAACACGCCATCCACAACCTCTCCTACAGCGGGTGTCTCCTTGAACCGTTTTTGTGAAATCTGGGTTGTGAAATCTGGGTTGTGAAATCTGGGTTGTGAAATCTGGGTTGTGATTACCCTTTGATCTTCAGTCGATTTAAGGGTCTCTTAATTTGCCTTCGGTTAATGGTAGTTATCTTCGTGAAGGTCATGGTAGTAAGGGTGAGCTCATTAAACCAGAATGGTAATCCATACTCGGTAAAAACAAGATAAAATATTGATTAAGATTATTCATAAAAAAAAACTAGAAGTTAAAGGGAGTTTTCCAAAACAATAAATATAACGATTCGAATAACAATGAAAAATAACACTGAAATGTTAAAATGGATTTCGATAATGATAAAGAATAAATAAATATATATATAAATATAATAGTAATAGAAATAAAAAAAATCGATAATGATACATAATATATATATAATTAAAAACACTAAACACTGGCAATTCACAAATACACACACACCATCAACACTATCCATCTTCTTTTCCTTCTATTTTCAACAAAACAGATCTGTCGACTTGACCAAATGTACATTTTGGTAGCCCTCGAGGGTACAACTGGGCACCAAGAGTTCTAAAGTGTACTGGGCATGTGGTAACAGCGGCTTAAGCTCAGGGGCGTGACAACCCGTGCCCATTTGTGACGTCACTGGCCAGTATGACGTCACAGAAAGAGAAGATTGCCGATAACATGTTTACGTTCACTATTTTAGGTATTTGTTTGGGTTACGGTGTTATTCTTTTGCTGGCTAAGTTCTACAGGATGTACCTCCACCCCCCACCCCCACCCCCACCCCACCCCCCCCAAAAAAAAAGAAAAAAAGAAAAAAGTAAAAAACATATACATATGAAGAATTGTCAGTAGAAAAGATATAATCCTACACGTTCGATATACATTTAGAATTACCTTCACATGAGACACTGAAAAAATGTATATAATAATTTCTAAAATATATAAACGGATAAGAATAGAAATCCAGGAACTAAATAACATAGCTATTACAAAGCAGCGATGCAGCCAAAGGGTTGCAGGCCTATACACGAGGGCCGTCTGCGAAGCCTATGCACACCGCGTAGCTTTAGGCCTAAGGGAGGACAGCGACAAAGGGTGCGAGTGAGCCTATGTGCATTACGGCGACGAGAGAGAAAAAACGCGTACGGGGGTGATAGATACATAGGCCTATGCGTATCATGATGGTGCAGTTCTTGTAGATGATGATATAAATATCGTTGTTTTATGAGTATCGATACGACAAGGGAACACGGGTATAGGCCTATGGGAAATAAGGTGTGAAAAGGCTAGTAGGGGCCGTGGGTGTGAGCTGGGCGGCAGGAGAGGAGGGGAGAGTAGCAGCGGCAGCAGCAGCTGGCAGCACCAACCTCAACGCGGGTTAATACCAGACATTTTAAAGAGGTATTGGAGAATCCCAGCCACCACTACCGCCTCTCCCTCCGCTTCCACTACTACCTACCCCTTCCCTTTCCCCCTTGCTCCGCTTCCACTACCGCCCACCCCCTCCCCCCACTTCCACACCCGCCCATCCCCCTCCCTCCCGCTTCACACAACCGCCCCATCCCCCCCCTCCTCCCTTCCCTCCGCTTCCACTACCGCCTACCCTCCCCCTTCTCTCCCCCCTCCCCCGTCCCATCGCCTCCACCCCTTCGGCCTGTCATCACCACATACGAACTCTTCAGCTTCCACAACAGATCTCCCTCAACTACCATCACGCACTGATTTCCTTCAAGCCCCAGCGCCGGCAGCAGTTTTGCCCTTCCGCATGCACTGTGCGCAGCAGAACATGCATGTACATGAACATACATAGATACACACACACACACTCACACACACACACACACACACACACACACACACACACACACACGCACACGCACACGCACACGCACACGCACACGCACACGCACACACACACACACACACTATTTTACAATCATACGCACCCACGAGCGAAAGTAACTAGTGAATTACTTCGTTGAACGTATCTCTAAGCTCATATTTAAGAAAAGGACAATGCTTTCTCGTTTATTTCATGTTCCCTCTCTTCCTTGCCATTCAGATATGGCACGCGAACACAACAAAATATTCAACGAACATAATACAAATATGACCAATAATACTGATATCTCAAACTTAACCAAAGAAAAAGAAAAATAAATAAATAAATAAAAATCCTAAGAACATTTTATCAGACGATGCCCTCATCCCAGGAAATTTCCCTAAAATTCCTGAAGACGTCTAAAGACCGTATCAAGAAGGCGGCTTTCATAATGGTAGATCGGCGACACGCGAACCGATCCAAACCCCATTCTTTCACTCTATGCAAACCGTACACTCCCCTCCCCCTTCCCTCACTAACCCCCCTATACGTAATATTGTCGTGTACCGGCACAGGCGATAACACCCAATCCTTTTACTGACAACAGGCAACTATCTTCCCTATCGTCCGCTATCTGACCGCTGTTTTGCCAACACTGAACTCATCACAATGGCTCTATACATAACGTTTGAGGGCTATCGCCTACTTTGCATACGGCTGGCTTGAAGAATAGGGGCAAGAGGGCAGGAGGGTAGAGTGAGGGTAGTGGGGAGGGGGAGAAGGCGAGAGGGAGGGAAGGGGTAGCCGACGAAGGAAGGAAAAGGGTGGAAGAAGGGGTGGATTTGACCAGTGGAAGAAGGGAGGGAAGAGAAGTAGAGAGGGAGGGCGTAAAGGAAGTAGAGAAGTAGGGAGAGAGGGTGAAAGAGAAGGAGAGAAGTAGGGAGGGAGGGCGGGAAGAGGAGAGAAGTAGGGAGAGAGGGACGGAGGAGAGAGGGAGAGAGAGGGAGGCAGGGAAGTAGGGAGGGTGAAGGCGTGAAAAGAGGAGAAACAGAAAGGGAGGGCGGAAGGGAGGTAGAGAAGTAGGGAGGGATGGGGGAAAAGAGGGAGAGAAACAGGGAGGGAGGGCGGATGGGAGGGGAAAGAAGTAGGGAGGGAGGGAGGGAGGGGAGGATGGTAGACGGAAGGAAGTGGAAAAAGCGTGTGCAAGAGGCTCTTCAGAGTAAATAGACATTAATTCCCGTGAATCACATTCTGTATATAGAGGAGTATCTGATTCATAGCATAAAAAAGTGGTTGATCTCTCTCTCTCTCTCTCTCTCTCTCTCTCTCTCTCTCTCTCTCTCTCTCTCTCTCTCTCTCTCTCTCTTACTGTGTCTCGCATATCGGACGAATAATATGAATCCCAACATACCACATTACATAACTTTACAGCAACACTCTCAATTGAGAATAGGAAATCAGCAGCTCTGTAAATGATCTTATATTACCAATCATACACTGTTTCTCGGCTAAATTTCTCAGCTAAACCTCCCTCGGCACATATCAAGCCCGAATAACGAACGACCTTCCTTCTTAGCATTAACAGTCAAACGACCTACGACCAGTTAATGCCTTGAAGAGCAACGGACGACCTTCATGTCTAACGGCCAACCACCGGCGACCTTCAGATATAACGACCAACGACCGACGACTTTCATGTCTAACGATCAACGAACGACCCACATGCCCTAATGTCAGAGCTAGTGCCGCTACCCTGAAAAAAACAAGATCTTCCTTACGTACACATACCACTTAACGATAACTTCTAACTCCGTCTAACTTCAAAAAGCATCGGAAACGGGTATGAGCAAAGGCTTCGTGAGCGAGAGAGAGAGAGAGCAAGAGAAGCGACATAGAGAAAGGCATTATAGGGGAAAAAATGAGAGTTCTAAGCGACGGTATAGGAAGACGCCGTTAGATTTTAGGGAAAGTTAGCTCGGGAAATGTCTCGCTGTGTGATCTGTTCTTCTGCCTAATGGATGGAAAGCGCATGCAGATTCTCCGTGTGCTTAAAACGCCCAGCCACCCACTCACAGACAGACACGCACGCACACACACATACACACACGCATGCAAGCACGCACGCACGCACGCACGCACGCATACACATACACACACACACACACAGAAACAGGAGGTGAAGATTGAGAAAAATAAAGATGGTGGAACGGAGGAAGGGGGTAGGATGAGAGGAAGGGTTAGGAAGGGGAAGAAGAGGGAGAAAAGGAGAAATATAGATAGATAAATAGGTAGATAAATAAACATAGGTATATGAATAGAAAAATAGGTAGATAATAGATAAATAAGGAGATAAGTACGTAGATAAATAGATAAATTGAGAGAGTGACTAAGAGAGAGAGAGAGAACGAGAGAGAGTGAGTCAAGGGGAAAAAAAGAGAGAAAGAAGGAAAAAGCCGGGAATAAGAGGAAGGAAAGAAAATCGAAAAAGAAAACTGCAAAAAACAGAGAATGAGAGATTTTACCAGTTTCCGAGGGAAAAGGATCCCACTGAAAGGCGAAGTCATGCTACTGATAGATTGGTTGCACAGATCCGTTGCAAGGATGAAAACCGTGGTCGTGAAAGCGCCTTGAATGTATTGCATGCTTGTTCACCAACCGGAGTGAAACAGGGCACGGAGGAAAGTTAATAAAATTAATAAGAAACTGAGAAGACGCTGAGAATATCACGCGCGGCACACACACACACACACACACAAAACGATGAACCACGCCATTTGAAAGCTAAATCAACCATAAAAACAGGAAGAGAGAAAAAAAAAATTGACAACTTTATTCACCATCGAAAGCCCTTGTGCAACCCATCCCTCCCTCCCTTCCCTCCCCCTTCTTCCCATCTCCCTCCCCCTATCCCGGCCCCTCCAAGACCTCCATCATTTTAATACCCTAATTGGTCTTTACACAGGCAAACGACCCGTGCCCATACTGAAGGGGTTGCTTGCCTCCATAGTTTAGGTACTGCGGCCGACCTCAACAAAGCGAGCCGGACAAAGGGCGCGGGCCACAGCTGAAAGGGAGCCACACGGGGCCTCTTTGCATATGGTGGCCTGACCTTAATGATTGGGCAAAGAGGCTGTTGACTACCTGCTCCTTGCCTATTGATCACGCAGATTGGAGGGTAGGGGTTTAACTCACCCCTTTTTTATGGTGGGCGATGATTCTACTCGTTGTGTGTTGATCCCATGGTGTTGGGTGTGGGTTGGGGGCAGGAGGGAGGGAGGGGAGGGAGGGGAAGGGCACCAGAGGGTTTATTGTGGTGGCGGAAGTCGAGTTGATTGAGTTGTTGCTGGTGTCTGTGTGCCCGCTCGGAGGCTCTGCTCGAGACGCTGCGGCGGGAATGGAGGAATCCGCTTTTTTCTTTTGTGAGGATGGGTGTAGTTAGTGATACTGGATGTGATCACCTACATTTACCTTATATATATATATATATATATATATATATATATATATATATATATATATATATATACATGTATGTAGTGTACTTATATATACATATATATGTATACATAAAATATTATATAATATATATACATATCTATACATATATAACATATATACACACATATAAAAACATAATTATATATATATATACATACATATATATATATACACATATATATATATATACATACATATATATATACACATATATATATATATACACACAAATACATACACATATATATATATATGTATATATACACAAATACATATATATATGTATATATGCACCGCAACGCACGCAAGCACACCCACACACACACTTACCGCCCCTCCACACACGCACACACTCACCCACCCACACCCAACTCCCCCCCCAAGAACTCCTCACCCCCACACGTCCCCCACAGAACCCCAACCCCAACACAGAGTTTGTTTATGAGTTGGGTCGATGCTGAGCGTCCTTGACCGCCTGTGACCACTTCCTCGAGCGTCTGAGTGACCCGCCTTTCCCCTCGTTCACTCACCCTCGCGCAGACAGACACTCTTAGACTTTTGTCTTTGTGCTCTCTCTCGCTCTCTCTCTGTCTGTCTCGGGCTCGCTCTCTCTCTCTCTCTCTCTCTCTCTTTCATTCACTCTTTCTCTCTCTCTCTTTCATTCACTCTCTCCCTCTCTCTCTTTCATTCACTCTCTCTCTCTCTCCCTCTCTACTTCCCTCTCAGCTAAGCCACTGCAAAATGATAATCATTATTTTCAAGCATTTCCTTCCATCTAAGCGTTGTTCTGTGTCCGGAATATTCGTCTCTAAAAAAATCGGTCATTGTTTTCCTGGCCAGCACCAGATTATATATATATATATATATATATATATATATATATATATATATATATATATATACACACACACACACATATACATACATATATATACACACATATAAAAGGGCAAGCAGCTCGGCATCCCCCCCCCCCCCCCGCACCCTGTCTCCACGCGGGAGTAACTGCGGCAGGAGGCGGCGCACCGGCGACCAGATGTCACCTTAAGGACTATCTAGGGCTTGGCTGGTGATCCACCGCGAACGTCACCAAAACACTTGACTGACGGCGCCCACTTCGATCCCTCTGCAAACGCCCATGTCTCGGCTGTGCGTTCGTCGGGTCGTGTGGGCGGGCGGGGGGCGGGGGGAGGGGGGATGTGTCCGAGTTCTGTTTGGTTTGTTGCGACTTTTCTTATTGTTTCTTGTTTTTTAATTGATATTTTGGTGTTTTTTATTCTTCTTCGTCTTTCTTTTCGTTTAATTTCGGTTTTATTGTTTATTTATTTCCGCGTTTATCTCTCTCTTTCTTCTTCTTCTTCTGTCTCTTCCTCCCTCCCTCTCTCTCTGCTTACTTCATCTTTAAACTGTTTTCTCTCTCCCTTTCTCTTTCTACCCGATTTACTCCATCTAATCCTTCCCTCCCTTTTCTTCCCCTTTCTCACCCATTCCACTCTCACTCCTCTTCTCCCTATCCATCCTCCTCTCGTTCTCCATCCATTTCTCATTCCAAAATGGGACAAAAAGCAATCAAACAACAGAGAGCAACAGAAAGCAACAGAAAGTAACAGAAAGCAAAAAATCAACGGAAAACAGAAAACAGAGAGCAACAGAAAACAAAAAGCAACAGAAAGCAATAGAAAACAAAAAGCAACAGAAAACAGAAAGCAACAGAAAACAAAAAGGAACAGAGCAACAGAAAACAAAAAGGAACAGAGAGCAACAGAAAACAAGAAACAACAGAAAGCAATCAAGAACTGGAGAGCAAATGAAAGCGAAAATGTCATAAAGCGAAACCCAGGCTCATAAGGCAGCCGGGAAGGGGTTAAGAAAGTAAACAAAACGAATATTTTCTGTCTGTCTACATTCTCTAACTAACTTTTTCTCGCTTTTCTTCAACATGAAATTCCGGTAATTTTGTATAGAATAGACGGAAGCTAGACACACACACGCCTACACAAAAAAAAAAGAAAACACACATACACACACACACACGCACACACACACACTCTCTCTCTCTCTCACGAACACACACAAACAAACACAAACACACACACACACACATACATAAGCTTGTGTGTACGTAAGTGCCTGTACGCTATACACACCATCAATCACATACAACCTCAAAAATATCAAAACCACAGCCAACACAATATAAAAATATCCACCGACGAGAATCCCCAAGATCCGAGATTCTTCCACCTCACACCAGCCACTAAGACGCGAAGCAAGTCTGTTCATAAGACGGTTCAGAATCTTGAGAGATGCCCGGGGGTGGGGGTGGGGGGGGGGCGCGCTTGGGAGGGAGGGAAGGGGAAGGAGGAAAAAGGGGGAGAAATAAAGGAAAGGGAGAGGGGAGGGGGATAAAGAAGAAGGGAAAAGGGGAGGGGGGTAAAGAAGAAGGGAAAAGGGGAAAGGGATAAGGAAGGAGGAGGATAAAGGAGGGAAAGGAGAGAGAAGGGATAAGGAAGAAGGAAAAAGGGAAGGGAATAAAGGAGAGGAAAGGAGAGAGAGGGGACGAACAAATGAGGAGAAAGGGAAGGAAATAAAGGAGGGAAAGTGTGCCAGGGAAAGAAGGAAGGGAAAAGGATAAAGAAGGAGGAAAAGGAGAGGAAATAGAGGGAGGAAAATGTGAGGGAAAAGAGAAGTGGATAAAGACGGGAAGAAGGGAGAGGGAATAGAGAAGGAAAAATAGGAGGGAATAAAATAAAGAGAGGGAAATAAAAAAAATAAAAGCATGGGGGAATAAAGGAGAGAAAAGAGGAGAGAATAAAGGATGATAAACGGAGAAGAATAAAGGAGTGAGTAAATGAGCGAGTGAGAGTGCGTGCGCGCGTGCGTACATCCATGCATTAAGTCTGTGTCAATGCTTCAGCTAACTGAATTCTTAAACACACTCCATATATATATATATATATATATATATATATATATATATATATATATATATATATATATATATATATAATACACACAAATAGCGATAGGGGAAAGAGAGGACAGAGCAAAGGAGACGAGGAGGGGGGGTTAGTGAAGGAAAAAAATAAGGGGGGGTATGCTGAGGGGAGAGGGTGGGGGGTGATTGGAAGAAATCAGAGGGAAAGTTAGGCCTAGATAGCAGGTGTCAGCGTCACGGACTGATTACAATTACTTTGACAAACATTTGAGAGAAATATTCATATGAGGGATATGATGATAAGCCTATAAGTATAAAATGGACAAAAAAAACACAAAGACGAACTGACAGAGAGAGAGAGAGGAGAGAGAGAGAGAGAGAGAGAGAGAGAGAGAGAGAGAGAGAGAGAGAGAGAGAGAGAGAGAGAGAGAGAGAAAGAGAAAGAGAGAGAGAGACAAAGAGAAAGAGAGAGAGAGAGAGAGAGAGAGATGAGAGGGAGAGAGAGAGAGAGAGAGAGAGAGAGAGAGAGAGAGAGAGAGAGAGAGTGAGGAGAGAGAGAAGAGAGAGAGAGAGAGAGAAGAGACAATGAGAAAGAGAGAGAGAAAATACAGAAAGAAAGAAAAGAAAGAGACAGACAGACAGAAAGATAAACACCGTTACCGTATCTTAATAACAGATTTAAAAAATAAAACGAAAACAAAACACCCACATCCAAGCCACGAAAGGAAACGAAAAACACCCAGAGAAAGAAAAAAAGAAGAAAAAAAAGGAAGAATAAGGCCGCCAGCAGCATTTCCCCTCGACCTAAAATCAGCCTTAAATATCAAGGCTTAATCACCTCCTCAGCTCGAGTCTCGCGGGAAATGAATAAATAATATAAATTCGGTCGTGGCGCGGCAACAATGGCGGTTTTGATTAGGAGAAGTACATTCATTCGGTCGTAGGGACGAAGCCGGGGGAAAAATGAGAGAAAATAAGGAGTGCGTGTGTGTATTTATTTCCAGGCTTTTTGAAAAAGGATGTGGGAACGAGGGAGGGAGGGAGGGAGGGGCGTGGAAGGGGGAAGGGGAGGGGGGAGAAGGGCGGAGGGGGTGTGGAAGGGGAGGGGGGAAGGTCAAATGGGAGGGGAATGGAAAAGAGGAGGGAGTGTGGAAGGGGAGGGGGATGGAAGGGGAGGGGGATGGAAGGGGAGGGGAATGGAAGGGGGAGGGGAATGGAAGGGGGAGGGGAATGGAAGGGGGAGGGAAATGGAAAGGGGGGGATGGACAAGGGGAGGGAAATGGGAAGGGGGAGGGACAAAGGGGAGGGGAATGAAAGGGGAGGGAGACAGGGTAGGGAAATGGAAGAGGGAGGGGACAAAGGGGAGGGGAATGGAAAAAGGGGGAAGGAAGGAGAAGGGAACGGAGGGGGAGAGTGGAAGGGGGAGTAGGAGGAGAGGGAGGTAGAGGAAAGAGAAGATAGGAGGGGGAAGTGTGATGGGGAAGGGAGGAGAAAGGGGGAAGAGGGGAGGGGTCTGATGGGGGGAGGCAGGAGAAGGGGGAGGGGGAAGGAGAAATGGGAGTTGTGTGTGCGGGAGTTTAGGGGCGGGAGAGGAGGGGGAGGGGGAGGGGGGGATGGAGACATAAGCAAGGCTTTCTTCATTATCATATACGACTTTTTCCTTTATTTCGGGCGCCGCGCCTCGACTCTGATAAGAAGCAAAAGAAACGGGGGGGATATTCCGAGAGAAAATCCCGTCAAAAATTCGTCCGTAATCAGAAGTTTATGACAACTCGTCCGAAAACTCAGTCACATCCATTTCTTTAATCAGCATAGCTATCTAATCCATAAGCACTGGAGCCTGGACTCGAGACCTCGGCCGGGATTGGTTCTTGCGCTCGCCTCCCGCACGCTGATTGGTCGGGACGGTGTAATGACGTAACGTTTTGATTGCTGAGTGGCTGGGGGATATAATGACGTCACAGGTTCAAGATGGGAAAGTTCATTTCACGGGAGTGTTTGCACACTCAAACTTCATCGATGGAAGCTGGGTATAGCAAACAAATCAATAACTTCGTGAAGAGGGAAGGATGACACACGGACGATAATAAATGTATTCGAAAGAGAAAATGGATACGCGCGCCCGGCGGAGAGAGAGAGACAGATCGCGAAGTAAAGAGAAAATGCCAAAACGTCTTTCGAAACACATAACAAAAGAGGGAGGAAAAGAGAAGTTCCGAGAGAAAGAAACAACAGCGAACTCCAGGAAGAGGAAAAGGGGAGAAAAAAACAAATGAATAAAAAGGAACCAGTCGAGAGAATTAATCTTCGACGCTTGCCGCTTCGTCGTTGTTTCCCTGTCGTTCACGCTCGAGATTTTCCTCCTCCTTTGCATGGCGCAATATCCAACAAATCCTTCATTTATTCTCACTTCTTTACACCCATTCGCGTCGCATTTAATCAAGTTGCTATCTCGACACATGGCGTCAGTGTTCTTGTCATATGCTGGTCCTATTTTGCTTGTTCTCGATTTCATTCCGAGACGTTAGCACCACCGTGAAAATTTCCTCCATCTTCCCTCGGTGAGAACAACCCAAACCCATTACAAAAACACCAACAAAAATAATGAAATGAACAAATAACTAACAAAAAAAAAATCCTCCCACACACAAACCACGAGTGAAATCCTCCCCCAAACAAACAAACAAACAGAACCTAGCCCTAACGAGAATAAACAACAGTAGGAGAAAAAAAAGGAGTAAAGATGGCCGAGCTACGAACAACAACCACCCTCATACAACGACCACAAGCGAGCCCCTGCGCCTCCGAGACCCTCTCTTGGCGTCACGCTGAAGAGGGGGAGACTGAAGCACACTGTAATTACAGGAAGCATAAAATTAGCATAATGCGATGGAGTAGGGTTAGAGCCTTCAAAACTGCGACTTCGTTCCTATAAATCAACTTCATATGAAACCTACATGGCGTAGAAGGAGGTCGTCTTCACAAACCTGGGAGGAAGATGGAGAAGAGGGAGGAGAGAGAGAAGAGAAGAAAAATAGATCTCTGGGTTTCTTTCTTTCTTTCGCTTCTTTTTGTCTCGTGTTTCTTTCGTCTTTGTTGGTGTCTTGATCTGTATACGGTCTTTCTTGCTTATTAAGTTTCCGTCTCTCTCCTTTCTCTCTCTCTCTCTCTCTCTCTCTCTCTCTCTCTCTCTCTCTCTCTCTCTCTCTCTCTCTCTCTCTCTCTCTCTCTCTCTTTCTCTCTCTCTCTCTCGTACAGACATCAATAATTCTGACATATCTTATAAAATGTAAATGACAATCATTACCATTCACTTTATTATTCATTCTAATCACGGTGATGATAATACCAATAACAATGAGAAATGATAATATCAACAATAATAATCCTAAAACAATACTAATGTTT
Organism: Penaeus vannamei; assembly: GCF_042767895.1. NCBI lineage: Eukaryota > Metazoa > Arthropoda > Malacostraca > Decapoda > Penaeidae > Penaeus > Penaeus vannamei. Next base: position 8,944,749 of record NC_091571.1, on the reverse strand, counting down.
TAACGGTTGATAGCCATTAACGATAATAAATAATATAATATCCTTCACAGATGACAACTATTTTGCATATGACGAAAAATATACTTTAGGGATTGATGCATGTACGTACAGACTTTAAATCACATAAATATTAGTGCAATCTTAGAAGAGAACAAATGTAACAAGCAATTTAATAACCAGAGGCGCCTTTAAGATTTAATGTAACTTGCATTCAACATATCAGCCTCAAAAACTTTTCTTTTTTATTGAAAGGATATGCAAAATGTGACCCAAGCAGAGAAAAGACTTGAAATTAGAGTAAGAGAGAGAGAGAGAGAGAGAGAGAGAGAGAGAGAGAGAGAGAGAGAGAGAGAGAGAGAGAGACAGACAGACAGACAGACAGACAGAGAGAGAGAGAGAGTAAAAAGAAATACAGGATGAGAAAGAGGGAGATAAGAAAAGGAAAAGAAAAAAAAAAGATAAAAAGATAAAAGAGAAAAAAACGCAAAGAAAACGAGACTGAGATTGAACAGAAAACGGAAAACCAAAGACCAGACAACACATACCACAGAAAAAAAGCAAACTATCACGAGACAGAGAAAAAGAAAAGAAAAGAAAAAAAAGAAAGAGTAAGAAGGAAAGAGCGAAAGAAGAAGACGAAGAAGATGACGAAGAGTATGCCTACGTCAGATTATGCATTACCATATATAGGACCAGCATTATGAACCCAATTCTTATCCTCCAAAAGATAATATTTACTCTTCTCGCTCTCTGCTTCCCGGAATATTACCACTCTCGGGGTGGATAGATTACCGAGTAATAATCTTGAGCCGCTCCAAGAATAGAAAGCAGGGATAGATAAAAAAAAAGGAAAAGGAGCGGGTGATGACAATAATAATAATGATCATAGTTATAATAATAATAATAATAATAATAATAATAATAATAATAATAATATTAATAATTATAATAATTATTATTATAATGAAAATAATAATAAAACAAATAATAATAATGATAATAATAATAATAATAACAATAATAATGATAATAATAATAATAATAATAATAACAATGATAATGATAATAATAATAATAATATAGTCGCCATCATCATCACGGCGATTGTGATATTCATAATAATCACAATAACAACAATAAAAACAATAAAAATAACAACAATAATAATAACAACGATGACATACAACTGATTCTTATATCACACCCTCTTTCAGACAGCAAGAATATTACATTAAAACTTAAGACGTAGATGCTCTTGTCTCTCTCTGTCTCCCTCCTCCTTTCTCTCTCTCTCTCTCTCTCTCTCTCTCTCTCTCTCTCTCTCTCTCTCTCTCTCTCTCTCTCTCTCTCTCTCTCTCTCTCTCTCTCTCTCCCCGTCTAAGGTCTCAATATTAAATCACATTCCCCTTATTCATACTGAGCAGGAACCCCCCCTCCCTCCCCCTCCATCACCCCCCCTACTCCCCCACCACATCCCAGCACCCCCCCCCATCTCCTCCCATTCCCCCTTCCCCTCCACACCCCCCTCCATCGCCCCCCCTCCCTCCCTCCCTCCTATCTATCAAACTTTCTGCAACGGAAATTCTCTTTTTCCTATTGAACAGAATTTCATAAATATCCCTTCATATTGAAAGCCGGCCCGGACAATTACACGTGCAACAATCCAAGGGCCGAAGACAGGCCGGATAAACGATTATCCATAAGCCCTTCTCGTCCTTCCCTCCTCCTCTTCTTCTTCTCTTCTGTCTTTTTCTTCTTCTTCGACTGACTTTTTTCCTTCTTCTTCTTTTTTCTTTTCTTCTATCTTTTTCTTCTTCTTCGACCTTTTTCTCTTCCTTCTTTTTCTTGTTTCTTCTATTTTTTCTTCTCCGTCTTCTTCCTCTTCTCTTTCTTCTTCTTCTCCTCCTCCTATTCTCTTCTTTTCTCCTTTTCATCCTCCTCCCTACCGTCATCAAGATCACCTCCCATTACCCCTTTTCTCTTCTTCTTCCTCTAACCCTTTCCCCCCGTCTTACCTATTCTTCCTACTGCTCCTCCTCCTCTTTTCCTTGCTCCCACCATTCATTCCATCTCCTCCTCCTTCTCCTCTTATTATTATTATTACTATAATTATTCATCTTCTTTCTCACACCATTCACATCATCTCCTCCTCCTCTTCTTCTCCTTCCTCCCACCTTTCACACCACCTCTTCCACCTCCTCCTCTTCTTCCTCTCACCTTTCATACCATCTCTTCCACCTCCTCCTCTTCTTCCTCTCACCTTTCCATCCCTCCCCCCTCCTCCTCCTCCTCCTCTTTTTCTTTTTCTTTTTCTTACTCTTCACCTTCCTCCCACCTTTCACACCATCTCCTCCTCCTCTTCTAATCCCCCCTCGACCCCCGCCTTCTCCTCCTTCCTCCTTCACTCTCCTTGCCTCTCTCTTTCTAATCCGGATGGGAACAGAGAGACTTCGGATAGGAGCAGACACCTCCCTCTTCCTCCTCCTCCTTCCCCATTTCCTCTCTCCCTTCCTTCCTTCTCCCTACCTCCCCCCACTCCCCCCCTTCACCTGGCCGAGAAACAAGAGTGATCTGTAACGAGATTTAAAAACTTTTCATATCAAGTAGTAATTTCACGCCTGAAGGGGAAAAACATCCGATTCCTTTTCAAATTTTAAAGGAGGGG
>NC_091571.1:8932814-8941584 GCF_042767895.1 Penaeus vannamei | reverse complement strand
TGCTGTTCTCTTTTATCTTCTCTTCCTTGTGCCTCCTCTTTCTCTCTTCTCTCCTTGTGCCTCCCCTTTCTCTTTTCTCTTCTTTCTGCTTTCTCTGTTTTATCTTCTCTTCCTTGTGCCTCCTCTTTCTTTTTTCTCTTCCTTGTGCCTCCTCTTTCTCTTTTCTCTTCCTTCTGCCTCCTCTTTCGCCTTCCTCTTTTATCTTCTCTTCCTTCTGCCTCCTCTTTCTCCTTCTCCTTTTATTTTGCTTATTCTCTTTTTTTCGACTTTTTCCTATTTTTCTTTTGTCTTTCCTGTCTCCTTTCCTTTCACGGAAAAAAAAAATATTGGTATTAATGCCTTCTTTGTTTGTGACGATTGATGATGATGATGATGATGATTGATGAAGATATGAAGGTATGATGATCATTGATGATGATGATGATGATGATGATGATGATGATGATGATGATGATGATGATGATGATGATGATGATGATGATGATGATGTTGTTGATGATGAAGATGATGACGACGACGATGATGGCGATTTTGAATATGATCCAGACCAAAAAATACCATAATATTTTATAGAAAAAGAAAATGAAACAAAAATCCACCAATCTCGATAACCCCAACTGCGTCAAAGTGAATAGAAAAAAAAGAAAAAAAATCCAATCATTATACATACATAAAGTTTAGACATCAATGTAGGATAGAAAATAGACGGGAAAAAAAGAAATAAACAAAAAAATAACGCCTTCAATACAGAAGTTAAAGGTTCCCAGGAAATCTCATTTAAAAAGATCAAAGATATAATTTCTCTGCGACGCGAACACATCAGTCGACTTATGACTAAGCGGGAGCAGGTGTGGGGGTTGGGGGGTTGGGTGGGGTGGGGGGGGGGGGTTGAAGGTGTTAGGGGGATGGGGGTTGAGGGGTTGGGGGATGAGGGGTTGGTGTGAGGGTCAGGGAGGGGGTGGGGGTGAGTGTGGGGTCCGGGAGAGGGGTTGAGGGGTTGAGGAGTGAGGGTTGGGGGATGAGGGGTTGATGTGGGGTCAAGGAGGGGGATGAGGGGTTGGTTGTGGGGAACAGGGAGGGGAGTTGAGGGGTTGGGGGATAAGGGGTGGGTGTGGGGGTCAGGGAGGGGTGTCGGGGTTGAAGGGTGGCCTGGGGGTTGAGGGGTGGGTGTGGGGGGGTGAGGGGTAGGTGTGAGGGGATTAAGGGGTTAAGGAGTGGGTGTGGGGGGTGAGGGTGAGTGTGGGGGATTAGGGGGTTGAGGCGTAGGTGTGGGGGAATGAGAGAGGTCAAGGAGGTGGATGTGGGGAATGTGGGAGGGGGTGTCGAAGTTGGGGGGTTGAGAAGTGGGTGTGGGGGGGTGAAGAGTGGATGTGTGTTTGGATGGATGGGTCTAAGGGTTGTTTAAGGGGCAAATGGGGGGGGGGGAGTTGATGCGGTGTTAAAAGGACCTGAACTCGAATCTATACTCAAGACCCGAATATGTGACATTACTTGATTAAAAGGAATGATATTGATTTTTTTTCTTTTTTTTTTGGAGGGGGGGGGTATGGTTTATCTTCTAGTGTAAAAGAAGAAATAGAAAAAAGCACATGTACACAAGAAGCTAAAGTGAAGAGGGACGAGGTATAAAACATAAGAAAAAGAAAATGGAGGAATGAGAATGGACGGGAGAAGAAGGGAGGAGGGGGAGGAGGGGGAGGAGGTGATGGAGGGAGGAAGAGGAGGAGGAGGAGGAGGAGAATCCATTACGTATACAATTTCAAATTAAAATCTTAGATATCCATCGACCGGATCAGAAAAATTGAATTTATCCAATCCACGCCTGCCTCGGTTTGGGAGCGCCGAGCCCCCCACCCCCATTCCTCCTTCCCCCTTTCACTCCTACAACTCCCCCGCCTCCTCTCCCTCACTCCCCCTTTCCCCCTTCCCCCCGCCCACTCCCACAACCCCCTTTCCTCCTCCTCTCCCCCCACCCACTCCTACAACCCCCTTTCCTCCTCCTCTCCCTCCTCCCCCCACCCACTCCCACAACCCCCTTTCCTCCTCCTCTCCCCCCCCCCACCCACTCCACAACCCCTTCCTCCTCCTCTCCCCCCCCCCCGCCCACTCCCGCAACTCCCTTCCTCCTCTTCTTCCCCCCCCCACCTACTCCCACAACCCCCTTTCCTCCTCCTCTCCCGCCCTCCGCCACCCCCCCACCCCGCCCCCCGCCCCCTCACCACTCCGCAGTAACACTCGCGAGTTTAAAGTTTCTATTTTTTTGCCCCAGCGTGTCAGCCAGACCCCTTCGAATGCCAAATGGAAATTTCGTGTTTTTCTCCACTGACGTTTTAACGACGTTCATGTTTTTAAAATTTTGAAGATGCAGGGAAATGTAGGGTGTCGCGAGGCATGGGGGAGGGACAGCTGAAGGAGGAGGAGGAGGAGGAGGAGGAGGGGGAAGAAGAGGAGAAGGAAGAAGAGTGGGAATAGGAAGGAGGCAATGGGGGAGAGGGGAGGGAAGTGAGAGGGGAGGTAGGGCAGAGGGGGAGGGAGTCTCTCTCTCTCTCTCTCTCTCTCTCTCTCTCTCTCTCTCTCTCTCTCTCTCTCTCTCGCTTCGCCACTGGCCCAAAATTTTAAATGCATTTTTGCTTATGGATGCGATAAGAGCCGTTAGGTAGTGGCACTCACAAATATATCTGTGCCTTGACACCCCACCACTTATTTTCCCGAAACTTGCTCTTACTGTTGTTGTCCTCTGTCGCTATTGCTTCTGCTGTTTGCTGCTAGCGTGTTTCGGAAAGTTTCCTTTTTTTTATTTCCTTTTTTTTTTTTTTTTTTTTTTTTTTTTTTTGATGCTATGATTGTTGTTCTCGAGCATCGGTGTTTGTTTCCAAGCGAGGGTGATGTGTTGAAGCTCCTGTGATTTATGGGAGTGGTCGCGTTAGTGTTGCTCCCTTTCTGTCTCTCTATCTCTTTCTTTCTCTGACTTTTTTTCTCTGTCTCTCTATCTCTTTCTTTCTCTGTCTTTATTTTTTTCTCCCTCTCTCTTCATTTATCCTCTCTTTCTCCTGTCTGTTTATCCTTTTTTTCCTGTCTGTTTTTCTCCACTTTCTTATATATCTACGTCCCTATCTGTGTCTCCCTGTCTTTCTATCCGTGTCTCTGTCTTCCTTTCTGTCTGTCTACCTGCCTGCCTGTCACACGAACGTAAATCATCTCCCTAGGCTGATTATACGATAAATTACAACAATCAAAATGCAAAACAATCAACAATGCCATATTATCACCATACAATACAGTGAAACACACAAAATGAATCAATAAAACAAACAACAAACAAAATTCAAATGATATGATTTTGTTATCAAGTTGTTATATTAAATTACTACGCATTCCTGGCTGTACGAACTTTCTTTCACATTAACTTTCAAATTAACTTTATAATGATGTAGCGGATGACGTCAGTGCTTTAAAAAGTATAATCCACGCTCGGGTAAAATCATAACGGAATATAATTATAAGAAGAAAATTAATCTTAAAAATACAACAAAAACAACAATACTCATAAATAATAATATCAATAACAAAAGTAATAGTAATAGTAGTAACAATAAAGATAGGTAGAAAATGATAATAATCATACTAATGGTAACAATAACAACAATAATAATAACAACAACAATAATAATAATGGTAATGATAATGATAACAATGATAATAACAAGTAAAAATAATAATGATAAATATTATCATGATTATCATCATCATTATCATCATTATTATCAATACTGATGATAATGATAGTAATAATAACAAAGATCATAATAATCAATATAACATCAATACTCCTATCATGCCATAACTAATACCAGACATAAATAAAAAAATAAATAAATAAATAAATAAAAAAAATGAAAAAAATATATATATAATCTCCTAATGAACATCTGCAGATTACTTAGAGCGAAAGCAAGAGTCTTCGAGGTAGAGACACTTTGACATGGACCAGACGACGGGGGAGGAGTGTCGTCCGGGGTGCGATGTGCGTCGTCCCTGAGGAAGGGGTCGTGGGTGGGCGGGGGGAGGGATTGTGGAAGGAGGGGGGGAGGGGAGGGGGTGGTGGTCGTGGAAGGGGGATGGGGAAGGAGGGGTAGGGTAGGGGGGAAGGGGAGGTGGTGGTCGTGGAAGGGGGAAGGGGAAGGAGATGGGGGATGGGGATAAGAGGTGGGGAGCAGAGGGGGGTAGGAGATCGTGGGAGGAGATGGGAGGTATAATGGAAGAGATGGGAAGAAAATAGGAAGGGGAAAGGGGTGGAAGAAGAGGGATATGAAGAGGAAGGAAGAGGAAATGATGGGAAGAAAGCGGGAAGGTAGAGTAGAAGGACGAGGTGGACTAGTACCATCAAAAGAAGAAAAATGCAACAAAACGGGAAAAAAGGGACAATTCCTTTCCATTCCAAAAATAATTCCATCAACTATAAATTCACTGAAACTTCACCACACTTACCAACTATCAACCACAACTACCATAATAAGCAACTACCAAATACAAATACCATAATTACCAACCACAACTATCATAACAACCAACCAAAACTCCCACAACTAGCATAACTACCAACCACAATTACCATCTACCAACCAAAACTCCAACAACTACCATAACTACCAACCACAACCACCACCCAAAACTACCATCTACCATCTCTACCAACCACAGTAACACATCAACCACACATGACAACGCAACACCGAATCCTAAATCAGAAGAAACTATAGGCTGTTGTCGCTGCGTCAACTATATTCCAGTTGGCAAGGAGCCCGCAGTCTGGCTTTAGAGAAGGGTATGGTTCTGTGCTCTAATGTGTGTTTAGGTGTGTGTGTAAGAGGGAGGGAGAGGGTGGGAGTGAGTGGAAGAGGGAGAGGGAAGGAGAGGGTGGGAGAGGGAGGGAGAGGGAGGGAGAGGGAAGAGGGAGAGGGAAGGAGAGGGAGAGGGAGGGAGTGAGTGGAAAAGAGAGAGGGAAGGAGAGGGATGGAGAAAGAAAGAGTGGGGAGATGGAAGGAATGTGAGAAATGGGAGGATATCTCACACGCACACACACACGCAGAGAGAGAGAGAGAGAGAGAGAGAGAGAGAGAGAGAGAGAGAGAGAGAGAGAGAGAGAGAGAGAGAGAGAGAGAGAGAGAGAGAGAGAGAGAGAGAAATTGACTTTACATGCAACATCCATAATCATAAAACATGTCAACATTTAAAACCAAAACAGGGGCAGGGGGCGGGGGGGGGGGGTGAATATGGAGGTAGAGATGGAGGCGGGATGGATATGGAGGTTGAACTGGAGTGGGAGATGGAGTTTGAGGTGAAGGTGGCGATGGAGGCTGAGGTGGAGCTGGAGTTGGAGGTGACGGTGGGACGGAGATGGAGATAGAGATACAGATGGGGGGTAGGATAAAGATGAGAAAGTGAAAAAAGGGAAAGTCAAAAGAAAATGAGACAGAAAATGGAGTAGATAACGAAGATACGAAAAAAAATCAAAAAAGAAAAAAACGTAAAAAAATGTTAGAAAAGGGGCACAAAGAACGAAAAACACGAAGACGAAGGTGACAAGCAAAACACAAAGAGCCCAAGTGAACGAGAAAAAGGGGAAAAAAGGGAAAAAAGAGAGCAAAACAGACAACAAAGAACAGAAAGATAAGAAACCGTAACACCATATCCAAAAGCTAGCGCGCTGACAAGTTATTATGCCGGGACGTGAGAAATATATCCACACAGCGAGAAATATGCGTTCTGAATATTCTCCGTCTCACTGGATGAAATCAAGAGCTCTTATAAATAGCAAGAGTCCCTTCCGTGCTTCTGAGAAATTATAAGTAAATAAATAAATAAAAGGAATAAAAAAACGAATGACTGTAGCAATGTCCTGGATTGTAATGATGCTGGTGATAAAATGAAATAAAATAAACAATACAAAGGTAGGGAGGGAGGGAGGGAGAGGGAGGGAGGGGAGAGAGAGAGAGAGAGAGAGAGAGAGAGAGAGAGAGAGAGAGAGAGAGAGAGAGAGAGAGAGAGAGAGAGAGAGAGAGAGAGAGAGAGAAAGAGAGAGAGAGAGAGAGAGAGGAGAAAGAGAAAGAGAAAGAGAAAGAGAAAGAGAAAGAGAAAGAGAGAAGAGGAGAGAATAGAGAGAGAGAGAGAGAGAGAGAGAGAGAGAGAGAGAGAGAGAGAGAGAGAGAGAGAGAGAGAGAGAGAGAGAGAGAGAGAGAGAGAGAGAGAGAGAGAGAGAGAGAGAGAGAGAGTGAAATAAAGAGAAAGAAAGAGAAAGAGAGAGAGAGAGAGAAAGAAAAGAGGAGAGAATAGAAAGAGAGAGAGAGAGAGAGAAAGGGAGACAGATCCACCTCCTCCCCCCAACCTCAACCCCTTCCCCTTCCCCCTCCCCCCTCGTCCGAAGCCCTTAGTACGCGGGCGGGGAAGGCGGCCCAGGTTCTCCGGCCCCAATATCGTACTGAATATTCGGCCGACGCGGAAAAGCCAAACACTGTAAGGGACTTAAAGAAGATATTCCGAGTGGCCCGATGATCACTTTTCGTCTTCAATCTTTCGTCGGCGGGGAATGGTTCCGTTTTGCGGGGTGTGTGCGTGCGTGGGTGCGTGCAGGGGGGGAGGAGAGGAGATGACAAACGACGGAAAAGGATGACATAAGCGGTTTTTGTATATGCGTAAAAAAAAAAATATTAATAATAATAATAACAATATGAATAAATAAAACGAGGATTAAGAAAAAAAAAACGAAACAAAACACGTTTAACCAGAAAAATAAAAGACGTTATGTTGCAAAAGAACAAGAGAAAAAAATGAAAAAAAAAATAAAAGAGCATTCCCTCTCTTTCCCCCCAAATAAGGTTAATGGCCGAAATGTACGAAAAGTGCCCAGAAACCTTAACTCTAGACAAGTACGCACATGGGCAAAAAGGGATGAAAGCGATACACATGTACACTTACGCGCACCCACAGACACATACAGATATATCGTATTTCGTAGCACTAACAGACATTTAGGAAGAACTCAACACCTTAACAAACACTGACAAACACAAATATAACGAAACACCCTTCATAAATACAAATACTAACAAACACAAACACTCCTCTACAAACAACCACTCGTACAAAAACACAAACAAACAATCCTACACAGAAAAAATCTCCACAATCACAAATATCTGCAACTAATCCTGCACAAACACAAACAACCACTCTTCCACAAACAAAATAACCCTGCACAAACGCAACCACTCTTGCACAAACACAAACAAAAAACCCTGCACAAACACAAACAAAAAACCCTACACAAACAACCACTCTTGCACAAACAAAAAAATCCCACAAAAACACAAACAACAAACAAACACCACAAACAAAAATCACAGGAAAATCTCCAGCTCGCAGAGAGAGAGAGAAAAAACCCGTCTTAATGTGATTTTCCTTTTGGGTTTTGGGGAAAATTAGTCCTTCGGTGCGCTGAGTGACGCCATTTTGTTGCATACACTAGAGGGGAGAGCACATTACCTAAATTATCTTACATGGTTCCTCATCTATCCCTTCCTTCCACCCTGATTTCTCCTTCTCTTTGCTTCTTTCTCTTTGGCTTTTGGGCGTCTTCTGCTTCCATGTTCGTTTGTTTGGATTTCTTTGTTTGTTTTTTGTGTGTTACTTGTTTGATTATTTTTTTTGGTCGGTGTTTTTTTTTGTGGATAATAAGATTTTTTTTTTCTTTCCAATGTTTTATATATATTTTTTCCTTTTTATTTTCCTGTTATCAAGTTTCATTTCCGTTTTTTTTATATAAACTTTCTACGTTATCTACCTTACTCTCTACTCCGTCCCTTCTCTCTCTCTCTCTCTCTCTCTCGCTCTCCTCTCTCTCTCCCATCAATCCACACCGTTCTTCCTCGCATTTTTCCCTCCCTTGTATCACTCTCTTTAGCATCTCTTTCATTTCAAGAAGTCCCCCTACTCGCCCCCCCTCTTCTTCCCCTCCTTTTCCCCGCCTCCTACGCACTCATTATTCACAGTACGTTACACTCCCTGCTGCCTCGACTCACAATCATTTCTCTCGGCCTCGACACCTCCCCTTTTCTCTGTCTCTCTCTCTCACTTTCTCTCTTTTACTCGGTCTCTCTCGCTATCTCTCCCGCTCGCTATCTCTTGCTTGCTCTCGTTCTCTCTCTCTCTCGCTATCTCTCTTGCTCACTCTCGCTCTCTCTCTTTATCTCTCTTATTCACTCACTCACTGTCTTGAGCTCTGTCGTTGTCTGTCTATCTCTGTCTCTCTCTCTCTCTTTCTTCCCGCTTCGCTTCACATCTTTAAGAACTACTTTCTCTTCTTAATACATCTTAACATTCTCTTTTTCTCTCTTTTCTCTTTCTCTTTTAAACCTTTTACGGTATATTCGCCAGAAAATATTCGTCATTCTCTGCTTCACTTCTTTACATAGTTTTCCTTCTTGCTTTTTTTCCTTCGCTATTTTCTTTCCCTCTTTCCCTGTTTTCTCTTCTTGCCATTCCCGATTCTCCCGTTTTTTCCCTGTCCCCTTGTTCCTTCCATTATTCCAAACGCGTTCTTCTCCTTTTCGTTTTCCTACTCCCACTCCAATCTTTCCTCTTCCTTCTCCAGCCGACTCCACCAGAATCCCCCTACCTCCCCTTCCACTCTTCCTCTTCCTCCTTCTCCCTCCCATCCTCTTCCATCCTATTCCCCCTCCATCCTCCTCCTTCCCTTCCCGCTCCATCCTCC
>NC_091571.1:8920314-8927814 GCF_042767895.1 Penaeus vannamei | reverse complement strand
GCGGGAAAATAACACCCCTATATACCTCATATAAATCAACCAGCATAAAACACGGGTAAGAGCCACATAAAAATGAGGTAAGACGTCCCTTAAAAAGTTTCTGGCACTGAAGCAGAATAAATAAAGGAGATTCTTAGGCCTACTTCCCCCCCCTCTCCCCCTCTCCCCTCTCTCTCCCCTCACCCACCACCTCGCCTCGGATCACTAGTAATGCTGCATTAGGCCACCCAATTTCGTTTCATTTTTGAACTAATCCTCTATTTAGTTATATATTTATTCATTTACCTATCTATCAATCTATTTATATCTATCTATCTATCTATCTATCTACCTATCCATCTATCTATCAATTTATCTATTTATATTCATTTATGTATCTATATATTCATTCATTTATTTATATACATATGCTTGTCCTGTGGAAGCATGGCAACGTTGCATTTCTTTTACTTTATTTTGGAACTGCCATTTGAGATTTGTTTGTGGACTAAAAATGGATAGATTTATTTTGTAAGCATAATATGAATATGATACCAGATTGTTGTTTCTCTTTCTCTCTTTCTTTCTTTCTTTCTTTCTCTCTCTCTCTGTAAACACACTTTAAACACTATCTCTCTCCCTCCCTTCCTCCCTCTCTCTCTCTCTCTTTCCCTTCCTTCCTCCCTCTCTCTCTCTCTCTCTCTCTCTTTCCCTTCCTCCCTTTCTCTCCCCTTTCCTCCCTTCCTCCCTCTTTCTCTCTCCCTCGCCGTCTCCAAAACAAATAGCAAATGCAAGAACGCAAAACGGCCAGACAAATGAACATGAGACAAGAGTAAGAAGCAAAGAACAGAGGAAAAATGAAAGCAAACGCAACTTTAAAAATAACAAAAGAACAGGACTCAAATTTCATTAGAACGAAGAGAACATAACATAGCCTCATAACTACGAAAAAAAAATTGAGCTATATAGAAATGAACAGGTCTAATCTCAGACAGGATATAAAACGGTGCTCTAATCTGTTACAGAAATAAGAGAACAAAATCGAATCCCCTAATCAGCAAGACAGAACCGAACAGAAATCTCCTCGAACACAGAGAACAGGGAAGAACAGAACCCAACAGATGAGAACAAAATCCAATCCGTAGGCAGAACATGAGAACAAAACCCAATCTCTAGGCAGAACACGAGAACAAAAACCTAATCCCCACCAAAACAAAGAACCCAATCTCTAAACAGAACAAAATCCCACCTCTAAACAGATGAGAACGAAACCCAATCTCCAAACAGAACACGAGAACAAAAACCCAATCCCCTCCAGAGCAGAACAAAACAGAAACCCAATCTAAGTGGCGTAACCTCCCCAATCCACGCACCAATCACTCCATCTTATTTCCTCCCGGCGAGCACACCTGGCCATCTAACTTCAGTCCCCCCCCCTCTCCCCCTTCCCCTCCCCTCCCCCTTCCCCCCGGCATCCCTGGCAACTACTGCTTCTAAGCGTAATATCCTCTCTACCCCCCTCCCTCCTCCTCTCTCCTACCTCTCCTCCTCCCTCCTTCCCTCTCCTACCTCTCCCGCCTCCCTCTTCCCCTCGCCTCTCCTATCCCTCCTTCCCTCCCCCCCCTTTCCCTCCTCTCTCCCCCCTTTCCCTCCTCCTCTCTCTCCCCTCTCCCTCCTTCCCTCTCCTACCTCTCCCGCCACCCCTCTTCCCCCTCCTTCTTTCCCTCGTCTCTCCTATCCCTCCTTCCCTCTCTCCCCTATCCTTCCTTCCCTACTCCCCTCTCCCTCCTTCCCTCTCTCTCTCCTTACCTGTACTATCGGGATGAGATCATCTTTATGTTTCTCTCTCTCTCTCTCTCTCTTTCTCCTTCGTTTTTTTCTTCTCTTCAGTCTCTGTTCCACTCCCTCATCTGTCCTTCTCTCTCTCTCTCTTTCTCCACCAATCGTTTTTATTCCCTCTCCCTTCTAATCCATCCTCCTTTCCTCCTCCTCCTCCTCTCCTCCTCCTCACCCACCTCATTTCCAACCCCCCTACCCAACCCCCCAACCCCCATCCCCCACCCCTCAAAAATTACGAGGAAAAACGTGTTTTTTTTCATTTCATTTAATTTCCCTCCCGAAACTAATCTCGTCGCGCGGGGACTTCCAAGAGATCAGAAAATTAATAAACTTCATAATAAACATCTTTAGTCGTTTCCAGGTCGCTTGTCTTAACGCGAATTAACGAAACGAGAGACTCCTTCGCTGACTCTGATAACGACGGCGGGGCGGAGGCAGAGGTGGCTGGGGTTTTCTTGAGGAGGAGGAGGAGGAGGAGGAGGAGGAAGAGGAGGAGGAAGAGGAAGAGGAGGAGGAGGAGGAGGAGGAGGAGGAGGAGGAAGAGGAGGAGGAGAAAGGAGCGAGGAGGAGGAGGAGGAGGAGGAGGAGGAGGAAGGAGGAGGAGGAGGAGGAGGAGGAGAGAGAGGGAGAAGAGGAGGAGGAGGAAGAAGAAGAAGATGAGAAAGGGAAGGAAGAGAGGGAGGACGAGAAGAGGAAAAAAGGGAAGGAGGAGGAGCAGAAAAGGAGAAGAGGATAAATAGAAGGAAGAGGAGGAAGAGGAGGGGAAAGAGAAGAAGATAAATGGAAGGAGGAGGAGGAATAGGAGGATATGGAAGAGGAGAAGATGAAAAAGGGGAGAGGCAGAAGGTGTAAAAGGAGTAAAAGAAGAAGAGAAAAAGTGAAGGAGGAGGAGGAGATGAGAAAGAGGAAGGAGGTGGAACGAAAGTGTAAGAGAGCTAAAAGAGGGAGAATGAAGGAGGAGACAAGGGAAGGATAAAAGAGAAAGAGGAGGTTAAACCGAAGAAGAAATAGGAAAAAATATAGAAACACAAAGAAAGAGCATAAAGAGTGATAAAAAGAAGGAAGAGGAAAAAAAAAATGAAGATGAGAAAATGGAAGAGAAAGAAAGAAGGATTAACGGAAGAAAAACACAGACAAAACGAGAAGGAATCATAAAGAAAGAGAATAAGGAGGAATGAAAGAGGAGGAGGAATAATTCTTCGGGAATTTCATAATGATTCCAAAAGTATACCAACATATCAAAATGATTCTCTGAACTGGAATGTATAATAGGAATGCTTATCATCGTTACTATTCATCTGATTATTAGCTTTATTAATGCTATATGTCAAACCATTATAATCATCCTTATTGACGAATTACGAAACGGCTCATACTGTAGAAAGGAGAAGAAAGAGAAAAAGAAGAAGGATGAGGAGGATGAGGGGGAAGAGGATGATGATGAGGATGAGGATGAGGATGAGGATGAGAAGAAGAAGAAGAGCGAGATAGAAAGATAGATAGACAGGGAAAGAGATCTTCAGAAGATTTGATTCAGAAGAGTTTTTATTACTATTATCATTATTTTTATCATCCTCATTACTATCATTACTATTATCATCAATACTATTACTATTGTCATTGTTATTGATATTGATATTACTTTTACTATTATCATTATTATTGTCAATATCATCATCATCATCAATATTACTATTACTATTACCATCATTATCACTGTTATTATCATCATTAATATTACTATTACTATCATCATTATTAGTTAATATCATTATAATCATCCCCATCATTACCATTACTATCCCCATTAACACCATCCCCCTTCGCAAACAAGCAGAACAGCAGACAGGCAAGCAGGCAAAGCAGACAAACAGGCAGGCAAGGCAGACGACAAAGGGAGGAGAAGGGGGAAGAGGAGGTTACACCACAACACCACGTAAGGATGCAAATGAAGGCGTCAAGCGAGGGGACGTTATGATTGACGTGTCATTACAAGTATTCCATGACGCGGCGCACAGGTAATAAAATCAATGTCACTCACCTGCGGTAATTCAATTTCTTTCTGTTGATACGCACTCCCGACGGCCCTTTAATTAGACTTGTGCGCCCCTGAGGTTGGCCCTGGAGCTGTCTCTCTCTTTCTCTGGGTCTCTGGGTCTCTCTCTCTCTATCTCTGGGTCTCTCTTTCTCTGGGTCTCTGGGTCTCTCTTTCTCTCTATCTCTGGGTCTCTCTTTCTCTGGGTCTCTGGGTCTCTCTATCTCTGGGTCTCTCTTTCTCTCTATCTCGGGGTCTCTCTTTCTCGGGGTCTCCCTTTCTCTCTATCTCTGGGTCTCTTTCTCTCTATCTCTGGGTCTCTCTTTCTCTCTGTCTCTGGGTCTCTCTTTCTCTCTATCTTTGGGTCTCTCTTTCTCTCTGTCTCTCTCTCTCTATCTCTGGGTCTCTCTTTCTCTCTATCTCTGGGTCTCTCTTTCTCTCTATCTCTGGGTCTCTCTTTCTCTCTATCTCTGGGTCTCTCTTTCTCTCTATCTCTGGGTCTCTCTTTCTCTCTATCTCTGGGTCTCTCTTTCTCTCTATCTCTGGGTCTCTTCTCTCTATCTCTGGGTCTCTCTTTCTCTCTATCTCTGGGTCTCTCTTTCTCTCTATCTCTGGGTCTCTCTCTATATATCTCTGGGTCTCTCTCTATATATCTCTGGGTCTCTCTTTCTCTCTATCTCTGGGTCTCTCTTTCTCTCTATCTCTGGGTCTCTCTTTCTCTCTATCTCTGGGTCTCTCTTTCTCTCTATCTCTGGGTCTCTCTTTCTCTCTATCTCTGGGTCTCTCTCTTTCTCTCTATCTCTGGGTCTCTCTTTCTCTCTATCTCTGGGTCTCTCTTTCTCTCTATCTCTGGGTCTCTCTTTCTCTCTATCTCTGGGTCTCTCTTTCTCTCTGTCTCTGGATCTCTCTCTTTCTCTCTATCTCTGGGTCTCTCTTTCTCTCTGTCTCTGGGTCTCTCTTTCTCTCTATCTCTGGGTCTCTCTTTCTCTCTATCTCTGGGTCTCTCTTTCTCTCTGTCTCTGGGTCTCTCTCTCTCTATCTCTGGGTCTCTCTTTCTCTCTATATTTGGGTCTCTCTTTCTCTCTATCTCTTCTCTCTATCTTTGGGTCTCCTTTTCTCTCTATCTCTGGGTCTCTCTTTCTTTGTCTCTTTCTTATTCTGTCTATTTCTTTCTATGTGTATATGTATTGGTGTATCCGTATATCTTTCTCGGTATTTCTATATCCATTTATTTCTTAATCTGTTTCTCTTCCTCTTGATTTCTCTATTTCGTTATCTCTCTCTTTCTTTCTGTTTCTCTATTTGGTTCTCCCCCCCCTCTCTCTCTCTATCTATCTATCTCTCTGTCTCTCTCTTTCATTCTCTCTCTCTCTCGTTGCTTTGTTTGATACATTTTCTCTGTAGCTCAATCCTTATTCTTTTCTTCTGTTTCCTTCTCCCTGTTTTCCAAAATCTAGTGAAACATACATCAAAATTAAACCTTTATACAAAATATCAATAACACACCTCCATCCTACACGAAAATGAAGGAGAAAATGAATAAGTAGATAAATAGCTAATAACAATAACAAAATGAATAATAATAATAATGATAATAATAAGAAGAATAAGAATAACAATAATAAACAAACAACCAAATCCAATGATAAATGAACGAACTAATAATTGATTAAATATACAAATAAACAAAATAAACAAAAAAATAAATTATTGTAGACATAAATACGGAGACACACTAACAAAACAAATTCAAACAACAACAACAAAAAAAGAAGAAAAAATAGAGACCGAAATCAAAGTCCCTTTAAAATTAAACACGGGCGCAACTCCACAAACGAAATACGCATTTCCGAATTACCCTCAAGGCCTGTGAACTCGGGCCATTAACGGAATGAGAAAGAGGTCGGGGGCGTCGGTCGGGGGGGGCGGTCGGGGGCGTCGGGCGGGGGCGTCGGGCGGGGGCGTCGGTCGGGGGGGACGGGCGGGGGCGTTAAATTGTGTGGCCGGACGCGGGAGAGAGAGGGAGAGGAGTATGAGGGAGAGGGAGGGGGAGAGGGAGAGGAGTATGAGGGAGAGGGAGAGGGAGAGGAGTATGAGGGAGAGGGAGTATGAGGGAAAAGGTGAAAGAGGGAGGGAGTGGGAGGGGGAGAGTGAAAGATAGAGAAAAGAGAAAGGCGAGAGAGAGAAAGAATCGAAAAAACACGAAAGAGAGAAACGCAAAACCGGAAGAACAAAACCAAAGAAAGGAAAAAACAACCCCCCCAAAAGAAGAAGAAGAAGAAGAAGAAGTTAGAAGAAGAAGAAGAAGAAGAAAAAAAAAAAAAAAAAAACGAAATTGCCAGAGAGAGAGAGAGAGAGCGAGAGGGCGAGATCCGAGCGACGGCCCTCGGCGCGCCCTGCGACTCGAAGGACGGTCCGAGGGAATACTAAAAGCTTTTCTCGAGGAATATATCACAGGGCGACGCCTTGAGGGGCCGAGGGGGGAAGGGGGAGGGGGAGGGGGTAGCTGCTTGAAGGGATCTCGAGGCGTCTAAATGAAAGCACAGGTGTCTTAGACGAAGGGAAAATGGCGTGGTTTGTTTCCGTGTTGTTATTAGTTATTATCGTGATGAGTGTTATCAAAATGGCGGACTTTCTTTCCGTGATATTTTCTTGATATTAGTTATTATCGTGATGAGTGTTATTAAAATGGCGGACTTTCTTGTTGTTATTATCGTTATGGTTGTTATTGTGATTATGAGGTATCTAAGGTGATATGTTTTTTTATCAACAACTTTTTTCGATTCTAGGTTTCATTATTATCATTACTGTGATTAATCTTATTACCGTCATTATTATTGTTGCTGCTGTTGTCGATGGGTGCGATATTGGTATTAATATTAAAATCGTTTTTGTTGTTATTATTGATCATTCTCATTTTAATTGATATTATTATTATCATTATTATTATTATTATTATTAATTATTGCGATTATCATCATTATTATTATCATAAGCTTTATCATTATTGCTATTATCATTATCATTGTAATTTTTATCATTGTTATCATTATTATTATTATTATTATTATTATTATTTTTATTACCATCATCAATACCATCACTATTACCACTATCATTATAATCATTTTCATAATTGCCATTATTACTATCATCATTATCATTATCCTCGTTATCACCATCATCCTCATCCTCATTGCCATCTTTATTATCATTATTATATTTATTAACATTATCATCAACATCCATTACTATTTTTGAGATCAATTGGTTTGAGCAGAATACAGTTTTATGTATCTATTTTGGGATTTTTTTTTCCGAAACGAGTTATTAAACGATCGGCAGTAACTTCTCGCGATGAAATCAATTAAACGTATGTAATTATGATTGCATTTCGTTGATTCGTATCCACTGAGATAAATAACTGATTTAAAGAGAATAAAATGTTGATTAACCACTTGTCGCATCCGGCATCATGATACTGATAAAATAAACTAATAATAATAATAATAATAATAATAATAATAATAATGATAATATAATGATGAAATTAATAATAATAATATAATTATGATAATAATAATAATAATATCAATAATGATACTAATAATTCAATTATGATAATAATCATAATAATAATGATGATG
>NC_091571.1:8910314-8912814 GCF_042767895.1 Penaeus vannamei | reverse complement strand
ATAATAACTACAAAGATAATAATAATGATAACAATAATAATAATAATAATAATAATAATGATAATAATAATAATAATAATAATAATAATAACAATGATATAACTATTATCATTGTTATCATTACGAAGATAATGATAATAATAACAATGATAATAAAAAATAGTCATAATGGCAATGATAATGGTGACAATAATGTTAACACTGATATCATCATCATCATCATTATTATCACTAGAATTATGATTAACCTTAGCATTACTATCATTTTATTATTTTAATCACCCTCATTATTGGTATTATGATGATGATAATGACAATAACAGTAACAATGACAACAACAACAAGGCAGCCCATACTAATAATCTCCATAATAATAACTATATGAAGTTACACCAACATTCTCACAACATTAAAAACTATTCACTCCGGTGGCAACTAAATCGGCAATAATAGACACTAATCATATACCAAGCACAAAGAACACCTTTCTATAACACCACGAACCCTACACCAACAAAAATAAATTTGCATAATGATACACCACCTGTTGGGGTTTTACCTGCCTCGTGTTGGCTGATGCTACTTCCATCTCCTTGGCGCTGGGACGTCATCACTAGATGCTGTTGTTAGGGATGTTGTCAGGTATGTTGTCAGCTCTTGTTTTCTATCTCTCTGTTTCTGATTTTGTCTCTTTTTGTGTTTTTTCGTCTTGGTTTTCTTTACATTTTTTTCTTCTGATTCTGGAATTCGATGAGTGTGTTGTGTTGTCTTGAATCGCTTTTGTTTTGGTGTTTTATTGTGTTTTTCTCATAGATTGGGATTCCAATGACGGCATAGTTCTATCTGTTCGTTTGCTTTGTTGGCACAAATGCTTCTTTTCTTTGTTTGTTCCTTTTCTTGGCTCCACATCTAATGATTTTCCATCCATATTTTCCCCCTAATGACAACATCGATCTCAAATGAACTGAAAAAAGTCTTTTTCTCAAACATTCAACAAAAGACGAAAAAATGAAAATCCGCATCTTCTTTCGGTATCCTTAGCGAGTCCTCTCCTTCCCACTCCTTCGTCAGGTGACCTTCCGCAGGGCGCTCCTCTCTCTCCCTCTCTCCCCGACGCCCTTCGCCCGTCCGTGCGCTGGGCATCGCGCAACCGTACCCCGACTGAACGGCGACGATGCCCCCGAACGACTTTTTCCATGGAAAAAAGAGAGATTCTCCTCTACCCTCCCCCCTCTCCCCCCCCTTTCTCCTTACCCCCTCCTCCTCCCCTCCCCATACCCTAGGAAAATGGACCGGCAAAAATTCGGTGAGAAAAATAGGGTTCCGGCATATAAAAAGGAGGGAAACTCTATCAGTTTCTATTCTGCCCGGAATCTTGTGGGAACGGGGTACCCCATGGGCAGGCGTGGGACCGGGGGGGTGACCGTGGGCAGGGAAGGGTCGGTGGGCAAGCCAGGACGGGCGGATGGGAAGGAGGAAGGAAGGAAGGAAAGAGGGGAAAAAAGGAAGATGCATTGAGTGTGAAAGTTAATTATCACAGTTAAAAAGAGAATGCATTTTTTACCAGCAATGTTAATTAATGTGTCAATTATCAATGACTTCTCGTTTGTGAATGTGTGCGTGTGCGTGTGTGTATGTGTGTGCGTGTTCGTGTGAAGGTATTAATTTATGCACGTATACATTTTTTAAATAAAATTATAAATAGGCACTCACGGTAGTCTTCTTTCAGTGCAGAATGGATTATTATTTTTACCAAAGAAATAGTTGGACAAAAAGGTAAAAGAGACGAAGGAGAGAGAAAGAGAAATATATATATATATATATATATATATATATATATATATATATATATATATATATATAGAGAGAGAGAGAGAGAGAGAGAGAGAGAGAGAGAGAGAGAGAGAGCAAGAACAACAACAGACTTCAGGAAAAAAAACACCAAATCCCCATATTTTCCCCTTTTCAGTTCTCTCTTTCATCGGTTCTCAGTTCCAGCTTCCAGGAAAATATGATAATAATCCTATAATAAAGGAAAAAAGGAAAAAAAAGAAAACCTATGGGAGATTTTTTTTTTTTTTTTTTTTGAAGGGTAGAGAGAAGAGTGTAAGCCCCGTGTCCCATTACAAACCGAAAGGCTACCGTTAAAAAGGAAAAAAGAAAAAAAAATCCTTTGCTTTCCCTAAGGTACGCCAAATGCCACTATGGTCATCGCAGACACTTAAATGACTCAAATTCAACCTGATTTTATTCTCTAGCCGTTATTTCCGTATATAATAGTCGGATACGTTGAAGATATTGGTAAAAATAACGCAAGCTCAGCGTAAACCAAAACTTTCATCGAAAACATGGATACGCTCTAGACATATGTACGTTAAAGAGGGGTTCGTCCCGACACATGACATCTGACCCACAACCGCCCTATTCTTTTCTCTTTTTTAACATTTTTATACAATCTCCTCCTCTTCCCCCCTTTGCCCTCCCCTTTTCCATACCCCCT
>NC_091571.1:8902814-8905314 GCF_042767895.1 Penaeus vannamei | reverse complement strand
CACACACACTAACACACACAAACACAAACACACTCACATACACATACACATACACAAACACACACAATGTATATATATATATATATATATATATATATATATATATATATATATATATATATATATATATATATGATTCAATTATAAATATATTATTCTTTATCTATCCAATTATTAATCTATACATCTATCTATTCATATCTGTACATATATAACTCAATTATTTACAAGCTCCAAAACAAATGATGAAATATCTGTTTCTTGGCCTTAGAATTTTGCGGTTTCACCAGACAAGACGATAGATAGAAGAGGAGCAATAGATAGAAAGAACAAAAAATTACTCAAAATCAACAAAATGTTCGACGTGCAGCATCGGCCATGTCACGTAACATAATAATCATAAGATATAATAGTGATATAAACAAAGATATAATAGTGATATAAACAAAAATGTATGAACAAATCCTCCAAAAAAGATAACGACAAAAAAAGAAAATACTAATATAAAAGACATACGGAAGAAACATCCACGAGAGATGATAACGATAAAGAGAATAACATAAACAAAAATCTAGAAAGATAATACTGATAAAACATTAATAATAATATAAAAAAATATACGGAAAAAGCATCCAAGAAAGGTAACGACAAAAGATATAAGATAAAAGAAGGATAACGACAAAAGATAAAAGATAAAAGAAAGATGACAATAAAAGATAAAGATAAAAAAAGATAACTATAAAAGAGAAAAGAGAAAAAGATAACGATAAAAGATAAGATAAAAAATACCGATAAAAGATTTTTAAAAAGATACCAATAAGACAAAAAAAATACCGATAAAAGATTTTTAAAAAATACCAATAAGACATAAAAAAATACCGATGAAAGATAAAAAAGATAACGATAAAAAGATAAAAAGATAACCATAACGTGAACCAAAAATACGCCAAAAATATACGCCAGTAGCACCCCCCCCCCCAAGTGTCCAGCGCGTGATGCAAGCAGCGAGGGATTATTGCTGTCCCTCTCGGCCATCCCCGCTGCCCCATTACAGCGGGATACAGCACTACGGTTTTGTGGGATTACTGTCAGGAGAGGGGCCGCTGGGATTATCAGAGGAGCGCCAGATGGCAACACTTTTAATGTTTAAACCGGCGCTACTCCGACCAATCTGATATATATATTTTTTTTATGTTATTTACTGGCGGGACAATTGTAGCAGATTTAACCAGGGCTATTGTTGAGTTATCACAGAGTCCGGGGAGCAGAATGGGGTGGAAAAAGCGCCTAGATTGCTTATTGTTGTATTTTGTTAAAGAATTGCAGTCCGCGTCTCTCCCCTTTTCCTCGCTTCACATCTCTCTTTCTCTCTCTCTTCCTCGTTTTGGCTCTCTCTCTCTCTCTCTTCCTCGTTTTGGCTCTCTCTCTCTTCCTCATTTTCGTTCTCTCTCTCTCTCTGCCTCGTTCTCGTTTTTGCTGACTTTCTCTCACTCTCTCTTACTCCTTTTCGCACTCTTTCTCTTCCCTTTCTCTCCCCCTTTAATCTCTTACTTTCTCTCTCCCTCTCTTCCTCTCCCTATCCCTCCCTCCCTCCTTCCCTCTCTTCCTCTCCCTTTCCCTCCCTCCCTCTCTTAACTCTCCCTCCCTCCCTCCCTCTTTTCCTCTCTCCCTCCTTCACTCTCTCCCCAACCCTTTCCCCCATTTCCCCTTTTTAGCTGATCCCTGTGTCGTCCTTTTTTATTTTTTATGTCTTTAATGGCCGAAGGGGAAGAGATAGATAGATCGATTTATTATTTTTGCGAAGCTTTGTCTGGCAGAAGAGAAGGGAAATGCCGTTATACGGATAAACACAATACATATTTGTGTGTGTGTGCGTGTGTGTGTGTGTGTGTGTGTGTGTGTGTGTGTGTGTGTGTGTGTGTGTGTGTGTGTGTGTGTGTGTGTGTGTGTGTGTGTGTGAATGTGTGTGTGTGTGTGTGAATGTGTGTGTGTGTGTGTGAATGTGTGTGTGTGTGTATGTGTGAATGTGTGTGTGTGTGTGTGTGTGTGTGTGTGTGTGTGTGTGTGTGTGTGTGAATGTGTGTGTGTGTGTGTGAATGTGTGTGTGTGTGTGTGAATGTGTGTGTGTGTGTGTGAATGTGTGTGTGTGTGTGTGTGTGTGTGTGTGTGTGTGTGTGTGTGTGTGTGTGTGTGTGTGTGTGTGTGTGTGTGTGTGTGTGTGTGTGTGTGTGTGTTTATGTGTGTATGTGCGTGTGTTAGTGTGTGCATGATATTCACATACAGTATGCATTCAGACGGACTTATTTACATCCACATTGTCCTATCTTCACACATATACACGCACACACACCGAATCCCAGAAAATCCAACCAGATTTTTCGGAAAACTGGAAAAAAAGAAAAAAAAGAAAAAAATAACGTGAGGAATATGACACCTCTCAAAGGGCCGCCCTTGCCCGCGCTCCCGGTGTCCTCGGCTGGCGTGTCCTTCGGGGGATATG
>NC_091571.1:8887814-8895314 GCF_042767895.1 Penaeus vannamei | reverse complement strand
TAAAGATGATAATAATCATAACAATGATGATGAGGATAATGAGTACAAAACAATTACAAAAATAATACTAATCATGATAACAGAACAGAAATAACATATCAATAAAGATAGTGATAATAATGATGATGAAATGCTCTTAAATATCAAAACATTAAAAATTAAACTGATTATTAGACTGCACGTGTGCGAAAGAAAATGGAGAATTACCGAAAAAGAAGTAGAAAAGGAAGAAGAAAAAATGAGAAGAAAAAGAAAGAGAAGAGAAAAAAAAGAAAATACAAATAAAGAGTCGCGTTCCCCTCCCCCATCCTCCTTACCCCCCCTCCCCCCCGAGCCCCTCATCCTTAGGTAAGGGCAAAGGATGCTTGGCCGGGTGGCACATCCTTCCTCATGGGAGATGCTTCTTGCCCTGCTCCTCCTCCTCCTTTCTTCTTCTTCTTCTTGTCATTATTATTACTATTATTATTCCTCTCTCATTCCCTTCCTTTTCCTTCTTCTGCTCCAATTCCTCCTTTTCCTTCTTCTTCTCTTCCTATTCCTCCTTTTCCTTCTTCTCCTCCTTTTCCTTCTTCTCCTCCTATTCCTCCTTTTCCTTCTTCTTCTCCTCCTATTCCTTCTTCTCCTCGTTTTCCCTCTTCTTCTCCTCCTTTTCCTTCTTCTTCTCCACCTTTTCCTTCTTCTCCTCCTCCTTTTCCTTCTTCTTCTCCTCCTTTTCCTTCATCTTCTCCTCCTCTTACTTTTTCTCCTCCTTTTCCTTCTTCTTCTCCTCCTCTTACTTCCTTCTCCTCCTTTTCCTTCTTCTTCTCCTCCACATCACCCTTCTTTTGCCTTCATCTTCTTCTCCTCCTCTCCCTATTTTTGCCTTATCCTGCCTCTCCATACATCTACTTTGTCTTCGCTTCTTCCTGTGTCCTTTCGCTACCTACTCCTCTTCTTCCCTTTTCAAAACCTCCGCCCCCTCCTCCTTCTCCTCCTCCTCTCCCCCTCTCCTTGTCCTTCCTCCTCTTCCTCCCCCTGTCCTTCCTCCTCTTCCTCCCCCTGTCCTTCCTCCCTACTCCCTACTCCCCTCTCCCAATTCCTCCCTACCCTCCTCTCTGTCCTCATCCTACCTCCTCCCTTCTCCTCCTCTCCCTATTCCTTCCTCCACCTCCACTCTGCCCTCATCCTACCTCCTCCCCCTCCCCCTCCCCCTCCTCCCCCTCACCATCGGCCTTGTATCTTGTCCTTGGCGATAACCTTATCACTCAATAAAAAAAAAGAAAAAAAAAAGAAAGAAAAAAAAGTTTCCGCAAAGCAGCGACAGCTCAGATAATACTATCCTGTTTGTGGGAAATAACGAATTCTTCAGATTACAGATATTACCGGGGAGGAAAAGTTAGCAGCTTCCTCCGAGCGCGAGGGAGATGAAGTTCGAGAGGCGAGGGTGAGACTTAAACCGTTTCGTGTGCGCTAATCGTTGGGTGGTGGGCGCGGGCGTGGGGGATTTTTTTTTTTTTTTTTTTTGGGGGGGGTCTGTTTTCTTCTTTATTATCTTAATTTCTTTCTTCCTCCGTCGTTCCTCCTCCTCTTTCTCGCTCTCTTTTACCTCCTACTCTCTCTCTGTCTTTAGTCCTACTCTCTCCTACTATCTCTCTCTTTCCTCCTACTATCTCTCTCTCTCTCTTTTTCCTCCTACTATCTCTATCTCTCTCTCTTTCTCGCTCTCTTTCCTTTCCTCTCCTCTCCTCTCCTCCCCGTCTCTCTCCCTCTTCTACTATCTCTCTCTTTCTCCAACTATCTATCTCTCTCTCCTACTATCTCTCTGTCTCACTTTCTTTCTCTCGTTCGCTCTTTTCCTTTCCTCTGCTCTCCTCCCTCTCTCTCTCTTTCTCTCCTTCTCCCCCAATATCTCTGTAATCTATTTATCTATCTCTAGATCTCTATCTCTTCCCCTCGCTCTTACAAACAACTCATTCTCTCTTGCATGTATTAGTCGCGATTGCAGTGCTCGCTATTGCACCGGAGGGCGGAGAGGATGTTCAAAGTTATTAATCAAGAGAGAAAGATACAAATGACGGCATAAAGTACACACTTATAAGGACAGGCACCTCTAATCCTACACGATTAGGATAGACCGCATTCTAGTTTAGTACGTACATGTATATGCACGCACGCACGCACGCGCGCACGCACACACATACACACACACACACACACACACACACACACACACACGCGCACACACACACACACACACACACACACGCGCACACACACACACACACACACACCTTACACATAAACGTAGACGAGTGCGTCCGTTACCCTTCCCTTCCACCCCTATCCCCCACCCCTATCCTCTAACCTCACCCCCCACCCCACCCACGGCAGTGAAGAAGATAAACAAGCACGTAATATGCAAATATATTCCTTATGAGCTTAGGCACACAAGCCCCTGTTTCTAATCCTCATCTCTCCCACTTAAAAGTCTACGGGGGCTCACAAAACCCTCTCAAATTAAGAGTCTTCCTGCGCCGTTCCCGCTTCAAATATTTAAAAAAGGAGGGAAAAAGAGGAAGGAGGGGGAGGAGGGAGGGCAGGAGGAGGGGAGGGGGAAGGGAAGGGGAAGGTGGAGGAGGGGGGAAGGTAAGGGGAAAAATGTATATTGCTGTTTGTTCTCTTTCCTTCGCATCTCTTTTCTATTCTTTCATGTTTCTTCTATTCTGCTTTTGTTTTTGATTTTTCCTTCTTTTACCTCGTCTCCGTCCTTCTCTATCTTGAACATCTTCCTCTTCCTCCTCCTCCTCCTTCTTTCTTTCTTTTTTCTTTTTTTTTTTGCTATTCCTGCTCCCTCTCCGTCTCTACGCTTTCTCTACCTCTACTTCTACCTCCGCCTCCACCTCTCTCTCCATACATACCTCTCCCTCTCCCTGTACATCCACACCTTCCTATCTTTCCACCTCCATCTCCACACCTTCCTTTCCATCTTCCTCCACCTCCTCCATATCTTCCTCTCCCTCTACCTCCTCCACTTCCACACCTTCCTCTCCCTCTCCCTCTACCTCCACCTCCTCCTACACCTTCCACCCCCACCTCTTCCGCCACTCACCCACAACTTCCACCCACCCATCTCCTCCACCTCATCCACACCTTCCTCTCCCTCCTGCCCCCCCACCCCCAATCCCTCCCATAACCTCTCCGCGCCTTCCTCCTTCCTCCTTCCTCCTCCTTCCTTCCTTCCTCGGGCCGGAAAAATAATAGTCTTAATGATATCATTCTGAAGAATCATTAAACATTAAGGCTGCCTCGAGCGAACCCTTTTAAGCCGGAGAAGAATGGCTTCCCGCCGCCATTCCGCCGGGCCATTTCTTCCTCCTCATTACGTGGCTCGAATGGCTTCAATTTGGTAACTAATAACGCTCATAATAACCCCCAATAATAAGCCATAATAATAACCTCATCTCGCATTCATCTCTCTCTCTGCTTCTGCTTCTCTGTCTCGGTTTTTGTCTCTGTCTCTCTATCTTACTCTCTTTCTCTTTTTCTCTCTCTTACCTTTCTCACTTTCTTATTCTTTGTATCTTCCACCTACCGGTTTCCCTCACTTACTCTCTTTCCTTCCTGGTATTTCTTCTTCTTACCTCATTGATCTAACGTTCTCCTCATATTTTCCTCCTCCCTCTATCTATTTTCCTGCCTATTACCCATCTCTTATCTACCCTCTTCTCCTCTCCCTCCTCCCCATCTATCTATCCTGTCTCTCCTTACCTTATCTTCCATCAACCTCCCTCCTGACCCCCTCCGTCCCTCCCTCCCCTTCTATTTTCCCTCCCACACCCTCCCCCTCCTCTTCAGTATCCCTCCCCCTCCTCCTTCTCTTCCTCTTCCTTCTTGCCTTCCTCCTCCACCTCCTACTTCCCACTTCCCCCTTCCCTCCTATACCCCCTCCATTCTCCCCTTCCCTCTTCCTCCTCTCCCTTCCTCCTCCCCTCCCCTCCCTCCTCCTCCTCTCCTCCTCCTTCACCCACTCCCTCCCTCTCCTCCTCCTCTTCCTTCACCACCACCTCCTCCCTCCCTCTCTCCCTCCCTTCTCCTCCCTCCTCCTCCTCCTCCTTCACCCCCACCTCCTCCTCCACTCTCCTCCCTCTCCTTCCTCCTCCTCCTGCTCCTCCTTACTCCCTCCTTCTCCTCCTCCTTCCCTCTCTCCCTCCCTCTCCTCCACCTCCTCCTCCTCTACCTTCTCCTCTTCCTCCCCCGCTCCCTCCCTCTCTTCCTCCTCCTCCCCCTCTCCCTCCCTCTCCTCCTCCTCCTCCTCCTCCTCCTCCTCCTCCTCCTCCTCCTCCTCCTCCTCCTCCTCCTCCTCCTCCTCCTCCTCCTCCTCCCCATCTCCGCCATCATCCGCCTACTTCAAGCTCCAGAAAGACGATGATGCGAGAATCACCTTTCAGGCGCGAGGCTCATAGACTTGAGGGAGAGGTTAGGAGGGAGGGAGGTTGGGAGGAAGAGCAGGAGGGAGGGAGGGAGGATGGGAAGGAGGGGAGATGTGAAGGAAGGGTGGAAAGAGGGAGGGAAGGGGAAGGAGGGGAGTAAGGGGGAGGTGGGAAGTAGGAAAGGGGGAATGGAGGGAGGGATGGAGGGATGAAGGAAGGGAGGGAAGGGAAGGAGGGGGGAAGGAGAAAAGGAAGGGAGGAGGAGAAGGGAGGAGGGAGGGAGAAATGAGGAAGGGAGGAATGGAGAAGAAGGGATGGAGAGAGGGAAGGGAAGGGAAGAGAGGGAGGGGAGGGGAAGGAGGAGGGACGGAGGAATGGAGGGAGGGAGGAAGGCAGAGGGAAGAGAGGGGGCAGGAGGAGGGAGGAAGTAGGAAGGGAGGAATGGGAGAGGCTGAAGGAGGGAGGGAAGGGAAGGGGAAGGAGGGAGGGAAGGAGGGAAGGGAGGGAAGGAGGGAGGAGGAGGAGGGAAGGAAAAAGGAGGGATTCCGGGAGAGAAAGAAAGAAGGAACGAAAAGAGAACGAAAGTGGGGAGTGAAGAAAAAGGAATTGGACGGATAAACTGAAAATAAGAAGAGGAAACGGAGGAAGGAGGGAGATAGCAGAGAAGGAGAGGGTGTGAAAAAGAGGTATAGGAAGTAGGGAAGGAGGGAAGAAAGAGAATAAGAAGGATATGGGTGAAGGAGGGCGAAAGTGTTGGATGGAGAATACGGAGGAGAAGATGACAGAGAAGGAAAGAGAAGAAGAGGAGAAGGAGAAGGAGGAGGAGGAGGAAGGAAGGAAGAAGGAGAGAGGAGGAAGAAGAAGAAAAAGAAGAGGAAGAAAGGAAAGGGGAGAAGAAAGAAGAAGAAGAAAGAAAGAAAAATACTAAAACAGAAGATGAAACTGAAAGAAGAAGAAGAAGAAGAAGAAGAAGGAGAAGAAGAAGAAGAAGAAGAAGAAGAAGAAGATGATGATGATGATGATAATGATGATGATGATGAAGGAGATAAATGCAGAAGGAGAAAAAGCAAGATGATGAGAAGATAAGGAAGGGGAAGAGGGATAAAAAGGAGAATTAGATGAAGAATGAGCAACCGAAGAAAGAAAGAAAGGAACAACAGGTGATGCAATAATAATAATAATAATAATAGATAATAATAATAATAATAATAGATAAAGATAATAATTTAGTAAAGACAGGAAAATAATCAGGATACTATACATCGAAAAAAAGACTTCTTAAATACGCCATCTCCTCCTAGTCTCTGCTGAACAATGTTCATATCTAACAAGAATGAAATATAAATAACCATAAAGAAATAAAGGAAATACGATAAAATGAAAAAAAAAAAAGAAAAACGATTTTCCTTCTTAGCAAATGTATATTTCACACGCTGCTCTCTTTCCCTCCTTTCAAAACCTCTCCTCACTCTCGTTTCCCCTCACACGTTTCCCCTCACACTTTGCCTCATCTTCCATTCGACCCCCGTTCACTTCAGCACTTCCCCTCATTTGCTAATCTAATGACCCTCCTGCTTAACCCGCATCTCTTTAACATTTCCTTCATCCCTTGGCCCCTTCCTCCTTTTTTCGCAGTCTCCCCTCTCCATCTTTTTTCTCTTCTTCTCTTCTTCTATCTTTATTTGCGTCCCTTCCTCCCTCTCCTCACACCCAGCCGACGCGTTCTCTTTTCGCAACCCCTCTCTCTCGTTCACCTTCTTCCCTCTGTTGTTCTACTCCTTGTTTATTCACTATCTCTCATTTTCCTCTTCCTCTGCCCCTTCTGTAATTGCCTGCCCCCCTACACTTTCGAATCCTCCCCTTCTCCCCTTCCTCGGTCTCTATCCTGTTTCCCCGATTTAACCCCACGCTCCTCTTCTTTTTCTTTCTTCTTCTCCTCCTCCCCCTTTCTTCTTTTTTGCTCCTTTTCCTCCTTCTCCTTCTCTTCTTCCTCCTCCACATCCACTTCCACCTCCTCCTCCTCCTCCTTCTCTTCCACCTCCACCTCCTCCTCCTCCACTTCCACCTCCTCCTCCTCCTCCACTTCCACCTCTACCTCCTCCTTCTCTTCCACCTCTACCTCCACTCCTCCACTTCCACCTCCTCCTCCACCTGCCACTTCCACCTCCTCCTCCACCTGCCCTCCTCTAGCTCTTACTCCACCTCCACCTGCCCTTCCACCTCCTCCTCCACCTACACCTCCTCTAGCTCTTCCTCCACCTCCACCTCCTCCTCCTCCTTCTCTTCCACCTCCTCCTCCTTTTCTTCCACCTCCTCCACCTCCACTTCCACCTCCTCCTCTACCTCTACCTCTACCTCCACCTCCACCTCCTCCTCCTCTTCATAGGATCGCTTCTCCTAAGAAACCCTCATAACCTTCTCCGAGAAACGACCCTCATTAAGCCTAAGTGGCAACCTTCTCCCTAACTCCTGGCCATCAAACTACCATGAAATGAGCGTTTATGCCTTTCTAATTACAACCTCCTCCTCATCTCCCCTCGAACATTCCCCTCTCATAAAACTCCCTTCCCCTCCCCCCCCTTCCCCCCCAATCTAACCACTCCTTCCTTGATTACCCTTGCTTTAAAAACCCCCTTCCTCATATATTTCACTCTAATCGCTAATACTTTCTATTCCTTGATTACCCCCCCTTTCCTCCCTCCCTCCCTCCCTCTCTCTCTCTCTTTCTCTCTCCTTCTCTCTCTCTCTCATGATCCCTCCTCCTTTTTTACCCCGGAATACCCCCTCCCCCAACCTCTTCATATTCCCCTTACTCTCCTTTCCCCTTCCCGCCCCCTTCGCTCCCTCCCGGCTCCTGATAACTACCTTCTTCCACTCCCCTCCCCTTCCCCCCCATCTTGATCACTGCAGTCTGCCTCCCCCTCCCCACTCCCCTCACTGCCTCTTTCCCCTTCCTCCTCCTCCTGCTTTCTCTTCTTCCCCTCACCCTCACTTCCTCTACGACTGTTCCCTTCCTCTTCCCCTCATTCTGTTGTTCCTACGTTCACTCATACGCTTTATTCATTTTCTTCCCTTTCCTCTGTCTTTCTTT
>NC_091571.1:8875314-8880314 GCF_042767895.1 Penaeus vannamei | reverse complement strand
ATATATATATAAACAAACACAAAAAATCAAAGCAAAACAAAGTAAAAAAAAAAAATCATGATTGACAGAACATACGTATTCAAAACGGAAATAAATATGATATAAAAAACACAATAAAATACGGAAAAAAACACCGAAAGAAAATGACAAAAAATAAACAAAGCAAAAAATAAAATAAAATAAAAAATAAAAACAAACACATAAAATACATAAAAAGCACAGCAAATCAAAACACAGCAAAACGGAAAAAAATCATGACTGACAGAACATACGTATTCAAAACGGAAATAAATACGCGAAAAAAATGCCAACATGGAAAAAACAGAAACACCGAGAAAACAAAATTAAACAAAGCCAAAATAAACATAAAACAAACAAACACAAAAATCAAAGCAAACCAAATCAAAGCAAAAAAAAAAAAGAAAAAAAAAAATCATGATTGACATTTCACCAGCGCAATGTGGCCGCCAATCGATAAATCGTATTTGACTTTGGGATACGACCTCTCTCTCTGGTCACTTTGTTTGTTCTTCGGGGTGGGCGGGGTGGGCGGGGGTGGGGTTGGGTGGGGAGGGGCGGTGGGTGGTCGTGTGGGCGTGGTCGGATTCCGTCTGGTGGGAAGACTTGGGAGAGGGAGAGGGAGGGTGGGTGGATGGAGGATGGAGAGGCAGAGGGAGGAGGGGGGAGGGAGGGAGGGAGGGAGGGAGGGAGGAGGGGGAGGGAGGGAGAGGGAGGGAGGGAGGGAGGGAGGAGGGGGAGGGAGGGAGGGAGGAGGAGGGAGGGAGAGAGGGAGGAGGGGGAGGGAGGAGGGAGGAGGGGGAGGAGGGAGGGAGGGAGGGAGGGAGAGAGAGAGAGAGAGAGAGAGAGAGAGAGAGAGAGAGAGAGAGAGAGAGAGAGAGAGAGAGAGAGAGAGAGAGAGAGAGAGAGAGAGAGAAACTGATGAAAAAAAAAAAACAATAATAATAAATAAAACAATAAATAAATAAAAATAAAAAAATAATAAAATAAAAATAAACAAATACAATAAACAAAAGAAAAAGGAAACTGAAAAAAATAAGAATGAATGAGGGTAATCTACAAACAAAGCAAGAAGAAAGAGAACGAATAATGAATGAAAATAGAGCAACGAATAAAATAAATATCACATTAAACCAAATACAATAATACATGAAATAAATAAGAAGACAATTGAAACGATCAATACATTTAAAAACAAAAACAAAACAAAAAAAATGAACAAAAAACAAACAAATATAAATGATGAATACAACAAATACATTAACCAATAAAACATAAACAAAATCAAATGAAGAAATAAATTCATGAGCAAAACAGAAATAAGAAACTAATGAGATAGAAAAAATTACAACAATGAATAAATTAAGTTCTGAAAAATAAAATAAAATGCTGAGTTAAAAATAAAATAAAAATTTAAAATTAATGAACATTGTATAAAAATAATGACCACTGAACAAATAATTCATAAAAATAAATAAAATGGGATTGTGATTAAAAATAAAATAAAAATACAATCTTAATTCATTCATACAACAATAGTAATAAAAAAGTATATGTAATTAATAAAACTACGAGTGGCGTTCAAAATTAATGAAATAATTAACAGAACTTGCGGAATAAACACATTAATGGAGGAAATAAAGCAAATTATATTCCTTTATCCATGCCCTCACGCCCTCACCGGCTCTCACGCCCACATAACCGAGATGCATCATACAGGTCGTGGCATTTTTATGTATGTATACATACGCCGTACGTATAAACATGCATGAAAACATGCATACATACATGCATACATACATGCATAAATACATGCATACATACATGCATGCATACATACATACATACATACATACATACATACATACATACATACATACATACATACATACATACATACATACATACATACATACATACATACATATATATATATATATATGTATGTATGTATGTATGTATACACATACACACACACACATACATATATATGTTACATATTTATGAATGTATGCACATGTATATACGTACGCACTGTACCCGTAGATACATACACCCATCATGTATCTATGTATACATGCACATACTCAAGCACTCGCAAAATGACTCCCGTAATTAGGCTCGACACTGAAGTCACTCATACATGCCACGCCATTAAGACACCACAACAAAGGCCGACGAAGCACAAAGGGCCACAAAAGACCAAAATAAAATACAAAACACCGAATAAAATGAAAACTCATTATTGAGCATCTTTGACGCTTCGCCCTTTGACCGGACATTCCTGCACTCTGGGCCCAGCAGGAGGGGGGTGAGGAGGGGGGGGTGGAGAGGGAGGTAGAGAGAATGGTGGGGGAGGGAGGGGGAGAGAGAGAGGTAGAGAGAATGGTGGGGGAGGGAGGGGGAGAGAGGGAGGTACAGAGAATGGTGGGGGAGGGAGGGGGGAGAGAGGGAGGTAGAGAGAATGGTGGGGGAGGGAAGGGGGGAGAGAGGTAGAGAGAATAAGGAGGGGAGGAAAAAGGGAAGATTAGAAGAGAGAAGATGGATGAAAGAGAGAAGGAAGGAGGAGAGAGGAAAGAGGGGTATAATCATATTTTGCACAAACCCGCTCCCTACCCCCTCCCTATCCCACTCACGGTAACAAGCAAGCGAACGGAAGAAAGAAGAAAAAAAGGAAGAAAGAAGGAAGGAGGAAGAAAGGAAAGAGGAAAGAGGAGGATAATTACATCATGTACCTACTCCTTCATATCCTGACCCCTCCTCCCATCCCCCACAGTGACAAAGAAGTGACCTGAAGAAAAAAAAGGAAGAAAAGAGAAGGAAGGGAAGAGGGAAGAGGAAAGACGCATAATTACATCACGTGCCCCCTCCCTCCCCCAACCCCCCACGATGACAAACAAGTAAACAGAAAAAAATAATAAGAAAGAGGGAGGTAGAAAGATGGAGGACGGAAGGAAGAGGGGCATAATTATATCACGTACCCCCACCCCCTCTTCTTCTCCCTCATACCCCTACCCCCTCTTCCCATCCGACCCCCCACGGTGACAGACAAGTGCTCCGACTCGCGACTTCATGGACCCCGCTACGATGCTCCCCCCCCCGACCCCATACCCCCACCATAGACCCCCAGCCCATACTTTGAGACCCCACACCCCACACTCCAGGCTGGAACCTCGATGCCACAGATACCCCAGAACCCATAAAATCCTTGGTTCAGAACCCACACACCCCAACCTCTAATTCGTAACCCATACCCCAATATCTACCCTTAAATCCAACCCCAGTTCTCAACTCTTTCGTCCATACCCCAACCTCTAGATCCGATACCCCACCTCTTCACTTCCATACCCCAATCCCTCCCACATCTCACACCTCTACCCCAACCCCATTCCCAGCCCTACTTCCTAATCCCAACCCCAGCTCCAAATTTACCTCACATCCTAACCACACCTCATACCTCCTCATCCTATGTCTCAACCTCAATTCACATCCCACTCCCATCACCCTTCACTTCACACTCCAACCCCCCACTAACCGACCCTCTAGCTTCCAACCCCAACAACCCCTTACGCCCACGCCACATACCTTAATCATCAACCCTAAACTCAACCCCATACCCTGATACCAACCCTACCTCACACCTCTCAGACCACACATCAACTCTTACCCCACCCCCACCCTACGTCCTTACTCAAGAACACACCTCAAACCTAACACCACCCTTACCCCATACTTCAACACCACCCACACCCCTATCCCGACCCCCAACCCACCCCAACACCTCGTCCCAATCCTGAACCCAACCCCACTCCACACCCCAACCCAACCCTACCCCCCAACCCCTTCTCCACACCTCCCCCCGACCCCTCACCCCCCCCCGCACCCCCACACCTCGCCCCGACCCCCAACCCCACCCCACACCCCCACACCTCGCCCCGACCACCCTCCCCCGGAGCCCCCGCGCAGCCCGACACGTCACCATGATAAAAGACGGACAACAGCAAAGACATCGACCTCATACGAACCCCGCTACAGTAGCCCTTTCCCCCTCCCCCCCTCCTTTCCCCTCTTTTCCCCTCGGTGTCGGGTTCTCCCTCTTCTCGAAGTCGGAGGTTGCGTGTTCACCCGACGAGGAACACCATCCGACTCTGAGGAGGTGTGGGGGGAGGATGGTAAGGGGGGGGTCATGTGGCGACGCGTTCTTCATTAACTTTCCAAGAAGAACAGCCCGGGTGACGTAAGTTCTCACGGAGGGGGGGGTTAAGAAGGAGGGGATGGGGGTGGGGGTAGGAAGGAGGGGGGGTTGGGCGGGTAGGGAAGGAGGGGGGTTGTGGGGTTAGGGGTAGGAAGGAGGGGTTGGGGGTGTTAGGAAGGAGGGGGGTTGGGGGGTAGGAAGGAGGGGGAGTTGGGGGGTAGGAAGGAGGGGAGTTCGGGGGTTAGGAAGGAGGGGGGTTGTTTTATTTCTAATGTCGGGAGAGCGAGAGTATCAAGGGAAGATCTTTGATTTTTTTTTCTTTCTTTTTTTTTGGCGGCGTCTGACAACTCTGTTATGTTGGAGCATTTGTATGCGGAGCAATCTTCCTCCTGCACATCATGGTGTCTGAGTATTCATCCGCATGTTTAAAGACACACATGTGCACCCGCAGGCATACATATGAATACGTTTTTTTTTTCATTCGTACACTAACTTTCGTGAATTCATGTGCGCACTAAGACTCATACGTACATAGTGTCACACACACACACACAGATACACAAACACACATACACACACTCATACACACGTACACACATACACGCACAACAAACACACACACACAAATATCTCCCACAAACTCACACATGCCCAAAAAGCCACCACGCATTTCATATTTGCGCATAGTCATTCGAGAGTATTTTAAAGCCCCTTTTCAAGTCTTTACTATACAGAAATTTCACATTCCAGTGCATTTCGCTGATGTTGCGTCACGTTGCATGTTGCT
>NC_091571.1:8855314-8857814 GCF_042767895.1 Penaeus vannamei | reverse complement strand
GTTCGAACACGATGAAAGAAGAAATAAAGAATCAACCATTCCTAAACTCTGTGGAAAGAAATACTTTTCTCTCTAAACACGAAATCAGAACGACGCAGCACTTCGAATGTCTCCAGTAGAATCCGACTCGCTTAGAAGCCGAGGGAGCTGGAGAGAGTTGAAGTGACGAAGGAGCTACAGAGAAGGTCACTTAGAAATGGAAATACGAACTGTGCTGATACAAAACTCTGCGACACATAGAACACTGAAGGCACAAAATACAGCGAGCACGATTTCAATACAAAACGATGTTAGTACAATACAGTGATATCAGCGAATATTAAAAAACTAAAAGTAATCTGTTCATTGATTTTAATATATGTCGGGGTTTCGGAACAGATATTGAAACTCGAGTCTTTCAGAAAAAATTCTCTACATCTTGAGCAAACAATCCATTTAGCTACAAATATGAAAAATGTCTCGCTTTTCGCGTCTCCTCTTTCGCTCTCCATTTGACTGTCCTTTCTCAATCTTTTTCTTTCCCTTTTTATCCCCCTTCCCTTTAATCTTTTTTCGTCCTCCATATTTTTCACCGCGTTTTCCACTCCTCATCTCCCTATATCTGCCTATCGCACTTCTCCTTCTTCACTCCCCCTCTTCCCTCTTCTCTTTCAATTCCCCCTTTCATCAATTTCCATCCCTCCTCCCTCCCCCCAAGGCACACTCATCTCTCCATCCATTCCTTCCTAATACTTGAATAACATCAAGATATTCCATCTGAATTCGAGGCGGAATCATCACCCATTCCTTCAGAGTTGAAACCTCGCGAGGAAATTCCGACCCTAAACCTTTTGGATCAAGTTAATGCATATCAAACTTTCTCCTATAATGAAAGTCTCCGTTTCTTCATCCTTTTTTTTTTAATTTCTATTTCTAATCTTTTCTCTTTCTTTCCTCCTTTACCTTCTTTTCTCTCTCTCTCTCTCTTTTTCGTCTTCGTATTTTGAAGTTGGGAATGTCCATCTTTTACTTCGTATATGGGATAAATACTCTTATCTGTCTATATCTACCATCCCTTCTCACTCTCTCACATATATTCGCATAAAGACTCCCATGACAAACATAAAACCAATCACATGCTTAAAAACAAAACAAAAAAAACGCATCAATTAATAACAAAACAGGTTACTGCTAAAGTTACAACGCACATTTATCATATATACGAGTACATTACCAAAATAAAATCCTCATTATATGTATGTATAAAACCTGACCCTCTCTAAGACATGTACAAAGGCTGACATGTACAGTGACCGCGATTCCCATCTGTAAAAATGATTAGAGAGATTTCTTGCAAAACTCTACGGAATACGAAACCCAGCATTGACCTAACGGGATTGCCTGAGGCCTACCACTACCGCAATCGGAGAACATCGCTTATGGTGATGATGATGGGGTGGTGGTAATGGTGATGATGATGTGGTGGTGGTAATGGTGATGATGATGGGGTGGTGGTAATGGTGATGATGATGGGGTGATGGTGATGATGATGGGGTGATGGTGATGATGATGATGTGGTGGTGGTGGTGGTGGTGGTGGTGATGATGATGATGATGATGATGATGATGATGATGATGATGATGATGATGATGGTGGTGGTGGTGGTGGTGGTGGTGGTGGTGATGATGATGATGATGATGATGATGATGATGATGATGATGATGATGATGGTGGTGGTGGTGGTGATGGTTGTGATTTGATGATGTTGGGGTGATGATGATGATGGTGGTGGTGGTTTTGGTGGTGGTGATGGTGTTGGTGATGATGATGATGATGATGGTGGTGGTGATGGTTGGGGTGACGATGGTGGCGGTGGTGATGGTGATGATAATGATGATGATGATGGTTGTGATGGTTGCAGTGGTGGTGACTGTGATGATGATGATGATAATGATGATGATGATGGTACTAGTAGTGTTGATGATAAAATGATAACGATAGTAATAATGATGATGGTAATGATGATTATGATAACAATAACGAAGGCGCTGATGTAACTATATTGACGATGGTGGTGCCGCTGCCGATGATAGTGGCGATGGGAGAGAAACAGAGAGACGGAGAGAGCACAAGAGAAAGAGAGAGACAGAGAGAACATACGAGAAAGACAGAGAAAGAGAGCGCAAGAGAAAGAGACAGAACGAGAAAGCGCAGGAAAAAGAGAGAGACAGAGAGAGCGTAATAGAGAGAGACAGAGAGAGCGCAAGAGAAAGAGAGAGACAGAGAGCGCGCAAGAGAAAGAGAGAGACAGAGAGCGCGCAAGAGAAAGAGAGAGACAGAGAGCGCGCAAGAGAAAGAGAGAGACAGAGAGAGCGCAAGAGAAAGAGAGAGACAGAGAGCGCAAGAGAAAGACAGCGAGAGAGTGGGCGAGGCTGGAAGAGAACTTTTGGCTTGATGGAATCCTGATTGGGTGTACGAGACCCATAACAAAGGCCGAGCAAAGAAAGAGAACCATTTACAA
>NC_091571.1:8837814-8840314 GCF_042767895.1 Penaeus vannamei | reverse complement strand
GCGAGAAGGAGGAGGAAGAGGAGGGTGGAGGAGGAAGAGGAGAGGGGGTGGAGGAAGAGGAGGGGGTGGGGGGAGGGAAAGGAAGTGGAGGGTAAAGAAAGAAGGGGAGGAAAAAGAGGAGGGATAGGAAGAGAACGAGAAGGAGGAAGGGAACAAGAGGAGGAAGGAGGAAGAAGAGGAGGGATGAAAGGGGTTGCGTAGTGGGAATAGGAGTAAGAGGAGAAGCAAGGAGAAGAGCAACAGAAGGAGGAGAAATATATGTAAGGATGAAGAAAGACAAAATGAAGGACGAGAAAAACTAAGGAGATTCGTAAGTGACGAAGAATACAGAAGAGAGACTTGAAAGACGAAGAAAAGAGGAGAGAGAGAGAAAAAACAAGAATAAGGCCTCGCAAAGAAAATGAAAAAGAAAAGCATAAAGAAAATTAGGAAACATTATTAATGGAGACCCAAAGAGCAAAAAGAAAAGGAATGACCAGAAGACGGAGAAGAAGAAATAAGAAGACACATAAGAGAAAAAAAAAGGAGAAACAGAGAAAGGAAAATGAGTAGACACAAAAAAGAAGCAGCAGAAGAAAAATGGGAAAATATATATATAAAGAGGGGAGTGGGTAAGTGAATGAGTGAGACAGACAGACAGACAGGCAGAGAAAGAGAGAGAGAGAGAGAGAGAGAAAGACAGACAGAGAGAGAGAGAGAGAGAGAGAGAGAGAGAGAGAGAGAGAGAGAGAGAAGAGAGAGAAGAGAAAGAGAGAGAAAAGAGGAAAAAAAAGAAAAAGAAAACCAGAAAGAGACAAAGAAAGAAAGCAAAAAAACACGAAAAATACACGAAAGAAAGAAAGAAAGAGAGAGAAGGAGATTGCGGGAAGAGGAAGGAGTCCTCGACGGAGTGAAAGAAGGACGGGGACGGCGGGGAACTGTGATGATTGGAGTCCCGGATGAGATCGAGATGCTGGTGATAGCGGGGACTGGGAAGAGGCTGGGATGCTGGAGGAGGAGGAGGGAGGAGGAGGAGGAGGAGGGGGAGGGGGAGGGGGAGGGGGAGGAGGAGGAGGACGAAGAGGGGGAGGAGGAGGAGGAGGAGGAGGTGGAGGAGGAGGAGGAGGAGGGAGGAGGAGGGAGGGGGAGGGGGGGGAGGGAGGAGGTAGGGGGTGGAGGCGGAGGTAGAGGAGGAGGAGGAGGGAGGAGGAGGAGGAGGAGGAGGAGGAGGAGGAGGGAGGAGGAGGAGGAGGAGGAGGGAGAGGAGGAGGAGGAGGATAACGAAGAGTAGGAGGAAGAGGAGGAGGAGAACGAAGAGGAGGTGACGGAGGTGGAGGCCGAGTGGGAGAAGGAGGTTGGGAAAGTGGAAGAGGAAGAGGTGGAGGTGGAGGAGGGGAAGGAAGAGGTGGAGGTGCGGCGGAGGTAGTATAAGGATATGGAAAGGGAGATGTAGGAGGAGGAGGAGGGAGAGGGGAGGAAAGGAGGAGGAGCAGATGCAAGAGGTGGAATAGGACGAAGAGGAAAAAGAGTAGGGTGCGTAAAACGAAGGGAAGAAGGAGTAAGACCATATAAGAAGAGGAAGAGGAGGTAGTGTAAAGCGAAGGGAAGAAAGTGGAAGATAAAAAAAAAGGTAACATCAGCTGATCTTTTAAAACCAACAGAGATAATCATTGAAATAAAGTAATGAGGAGAGAAAAAATGAGATGAACTGAAGACGGATGGCACAGAGAGATAAAAGAAGGGAAATGTTCAAAAGCGAAAAGAAAAATAGGAAAAAGGAAATTATGTTCATATAGGCTTAGGTTTAAAAAAAAGGCTAAGGTAAGAAAAAGATGTTTGAACATCGGGATAGGAAACATGGCAAGTATTTTTTTTATCTCTCTCAGTTCTTTCTAACTCTCTCTCTCTCTCTCTCTCTCTCTCTCTCTCTCTCTCTTTCTCTTTCTCTCTCTCTCTCTCTTTCTCTCTCTCTCTCATTCATTATTATCAATATTATCATTAATCTACCATGTGTGTGTGTGTGTGTGTGTGTGTGTGTGTGTGTGTGTGTGTGTGTGTGGCGTCACTGTATACACATTTAAGAATCATCCTCGCAGTGCCAACTTATTTTCAGATTCCAAAGAAACTGAAATCTTCCACTGCTTATGGATCCAGGCGACAGCATAAACAAACAAAAGAGAGAGAGAGAGAGAGAGAGAGAGAGAGAGAGAGAGAGAGAGAGAGAGAGAGAGAGAGAGAGAGAGAGAGAGAGAGAGAGAGAGAGAGAGAGAGAGAGAGAGAGAGAGAGAGAGAGAGAGAGAGACAGAGACAGACAGAGACCGACCGTCAGATAGAGAGAGAAAACCACCATCTCCCCTAATCTTCAATAATTTCTATTTTCACCTTAATGAAACCAATAAAAAACACCCGAAAATAATAAGAAAAAAAAAACGGAGAATAAGACAGCAATAACAACAACTTAAGCTGGCCCCCCGACCCGGGCCGAGAACCCCGCGAAGCATTGGAGCAGTTCAGCCGTGTC
>NC_091571.1:8832814-8835314 GCF_042767895.1 Penaeus vannamei | reverse complement strand
TGTGTGTGTGTGTGTGTGTGTGTGTGTGTGTGTGTGTGTGTGTGTGTGTGTGTGTGTGTGTGTGTGTGTGTGTGTGTGTGTGGGTGCGCACACGTGCCTGTGTGTGTGTGCGCGCACGTGCCTGTGCGTGTGTGTGCACGCGTGCCTGTGCGTGTGTGTGCATACGTGCGCGTATGGATCCACACGCAATCAAAATTGACGAGCTTCTACTATCTATCTGTCATTCCTCCCCTTTCTTCTCTCTCCATTTTCCCTTCCCTCCTTCCCTGTATTTCCCTCTCCTCTTTCCCTTTTCCCTCCAACGTCCTTCCCTCCCCCCCCCCCTGGCCACACAGCGCCCCCATTTCCAATCAAGATGGAGAGATCAACTCGGAACTTCGCAACAAAGTCACTTCCTCAACACAAATTTGGAGAGAAGACCGAATTTGGGTCATCACACGCAACCAAAGAAGAAGAAAGAAAGAAAGAAAAAATAACAAATGACTACATTAAAGCGAAGGAGAAATCAAAAAAGGCCAAAAAGAAGCGAAAAACAAAAGAGAGAGAAAAATAATAACGAACAAATAAAAAAAAATCCAACAGATGAAGATAAAGAATTTTAAAAAAGGAGAGAAATGGAGAAAAATACAGAGATTACGATCGAGGAATGGACGAAATGAGGGGAAAATATCACGAGTGAACAGAAAATTGTGGGAAATATGCGCATACGCCCTCACGTGGACAGCCGACGAACCCGCGCAGAAAATTAAACTAGGCAAGGCGAAGGAGGGAAGGAGTGGGAGAAGAGGAGGGAGAGAAGTAGGGGAGAGAAGGAGGGAAGAAGAGGAGGGAGAGAAGAGGGAAGAAGAGGAGGAAGACAAGGAGGGAAGAAGAGGGAGAAAGAGGGGAAAAGAGAAGGAGGAAGAAGAGGAAGGAGAGGAGGGAGAAGGAGGAGACGAGAAGAGAAGGGAGAGAAGAGGGAAGAAGAGGAGGAAGGCAAGGAGGGAAGAAGAAGAGGGAGCAGAGGAGTGAGAGAAGGAGGGGAAAAGAGAAGGGAGAGAAGGAGGGAAGAAGAGGAGGGAGAGAAGGAGGGAAGAAAAGGGAGGGAAAGAGGGAAGAAGAGGAAAGAGATAGTCAGGACCCCACCTTACGAAAAACAACACAAAAACAAAGAACAAATAACACCAACACAGCAAAAAAATAACAAAAATAACGATAACCAGAGAAATCTCACTGAATCGACTATGAAACACGAAAGGACCAGCTTATGCGAAGAACTGGCAGGGCTGTGATTCATGCCTGCGGTGATTACGCATGCCACTGAGTAAAACACTTTCATAAGTTTATATGCAAATGACCTTCTTCTCTTTCTCCCGCCCCCCTCCTTCTTTCTCTCCCTTGTTTTCTTTTCCTCCCTCTGTTTCTGTCGGTGACTGTTTGTTTGTTTTATCTCTCTCAAAACACACACACACACAACCACAACCACAGCCACAACCACACACACACACACACACACACACACACACACACACACACACACACACACACACACACACACACACACACACACACACACACACACACTGTTACTGTTGACATTTGGCAACACACATATAGTCATGCACATGCAACACAAAGTCACCCACACACGCAAATGAACACATATATGTTTAAGATGTGTCAATACCTATATGTGAAATCGTTTAATAAATATGTATAAATTGTCTCTTTTAATATATACAAAAAATGTGCGTGAAATATATGAAATGTATAACATGAAATATTTATAACGTATAAAATGTATAATATGAAATATGTATATGTATAATGTGCATTACGGAATATGAATTAACATAAATATGTGTATTACTATATAGACCCTGTGTGTGTGTGTGTGTGTGTGTGTGTGTGTGTGTGTGTGTGTGTGTGTGTGTGTGTGTGTGTGTGTGTGTGTGTGTGTGTGTGTGTGTGTGTGTGTGTGTGTGTGTGTGAGAATGCGGAGGAAAATAAGTTGGAAAATGCGAAGGCCGAGGAGTAATGGTGGAGGAGGAGAGTAATGGTGAAGAAGGAGGAGGAGAGTAATGGTGGAGGAGGAGGAGGGTAATGGTGAAGAAGGAGGAGAATAATGGTGAAGAAGGAGGAGAGTAGTGGTGGAGAAGGAGGAGAGTAATGATAAAGGAGACATAATGGTGGAGGCGG
This sequence comes from Penaeus vannamei, assembly GCF_042767895.1. NCBI lineage: Eukaryota > Metazoa > Arthropoda > Malacostraca > Decapoda > Penaeidae > Penaeus > Penaeus vannamei. The sequence goes on along the minus strand of NC_091571.1, from coordinate 8,833,136 downwards.
AGGAGAAGAGTAACAAAGGAGATTGTAATAGAAGTAATAGTACTAGTAGTCGTAGTAGTAGTAGCAGTAGTAATAATACTAGAGGAGCAATTGCAGTAATAATATTAGTGTGTATGAGAAGGCGGAGGAGAATTACTGGCAGGTGGAGGAAGAGAGGTGGAGAAGGAGGAGGAGAATACATTACATATTTGGAGGAAGAGAAGAAAAAATGGTGGAGGAGGAGAAGAAATGGTGAGGAAGGAGGAGAAGTAGGAGGAGAATGGTGGAGAAGGGGGAAGAGAAGTAATGGTGGTGAAGGAGGAGGAGAAGCAATGGTGGTGAA
>NC_091571.1:8795314-8800314 GCF_042767895.1 Penaeus vannamei | reverse complement strand
TAAACAAGTAAAACATATAAAAAGGATACAGTAAGAGAATGGTTAAAGGAAGGGAGACTATGACAAGGAAAACAGGTAAACGAAAAAGAGTGAAAAATAAAGAGTGCATTCGTTCGAAAGAAGGGAGGGAGGGAAGGAGGAAGGAGGGAATATTGGATGAAGGAAAGGAAGGGAGGGAGTGAGGTGAGATGGGAAGAAGAAAGAGGGGAAAAGAAGGAAGGGAGGAATATTGAGAGGAGGAAAAAAATATACGAAGGAAGATACGGAGAATAGGAAAGAGAGCAAAGGTTAGGAAGAGAAGGAGAAAGGGTGGGAGGCGGGAGGGAGGGAAGGAGGAAGGAGGGAATATTAGATGAAGGAAAGGAAGGGAGGGAGTGAAGAGAGGTTGGAAGAAGAAAGAGGGAAAGGAAGGAAGGGAAGAATAGTGAGAGGAGGAAGGAAATAAACGAAGGAAGAGAGGGAGAAAAATAAAGAAAGCAAAGGTTAGGAAGAGAAGGAGAAAGGGTGGGAGGGCGGGAGGGAGGGAAGGAGGAAGGAAGGAATATTGGATGAAGGAAAGGAGGGATGGAGTGAGGAGAGATGGGAAGAAGAAAGACGGGAAAGGAAGGAAGGGAAGAACAGTGAGAGGAAGAAGGAAATAAACGAAGGAAGAGAGGGAGAAAAGGAAAGAAAGCAAAGGTTAGGAAGAGAAGGAGAAAGGGTGGGAGGGAGGGAGGGAAGGAGGAAGGAGGAATATTGGATGAAGGAAAGGAGGGAGGGAGTGAGGAAAGATGGGAAGAAGAAAGAGGGAAAGGAAGGAAGGGAAGAACGGTGAGAGGAGGAAGGAAATAAACGAAGGAAGAGAGGGAGAAAAGGAAAGAAAGCAAAAGGGAAGAACGGTGAGAGTAGGAAAGGATTAAATAAACGAAGGAAGAGAGGGAGAAAAGGAAAGAAAGCAAAAAAAGTTAGGAAGAGAAGGAGAAAGGGTGGGAGGGCGGGAGGGGGGCGGAGGGCGAGAGAGAGGAAGGTAGGAGGTAAGGGGTGCAGGAGGGGGGGCGTGCGGACAATAAAGGTGTGTCACAAAGCCACAATGGCCCAAAGGTGGACAGCGGAGGCGGCGGCGGCGGAGGCGAGCAGCCCCTGGGGTGAAGAATGCCTCGGCCTCATCATGTCCAGTCAAAGTTATTAAATTTCTTTTATGCATCTCCGGGAATGTAATTGAATGAGCCGGCAGGCGTGGAGGCAGGGGGGGGTAGGGGGGTTGGTTGATAAGGAGGGGTGAGGGGGTTGGGAGGGAGGGGTGAGGGGTTGGGAGGGTAGAGGGGAGGGGGTAGAAGGAGGGGGAAAGGGGGATGAGGAGAGGGGGTTAGGGAGGGTAGGGGTGAGGAAGGAGGAGGAAGTGGGGCACGAGGAGAGGGGGGAGTGAGATGGGGGAAAAGGGGGGTTGGGGGGTTGGGGAGGCGCATTCACAGGCAGATGGATTTCATTACTGGACCCACGAAGCGTATTAGCTGTCTGGCCTTCGCTTCGTCTTTCTTCTCCCCCTCCCCCTCCCCCCCCCCTCCCTCCCTCCCCGTCTCCCCGTCTCCCTCCCGATTTTTCTCTCCTTATTGAATCCCTTCATGTTTCTTTTCCTCTTCTTCCTTCTTTTTCTTTGTCCTCCTCCTTCTCTTCCTTGACCACTATCTACCTCCATTAATTCCCCTTCCCTGCCACCTACTCCTTGTTCCTCTTCTCTCCTCTTTTTCATCTCCTTTCTTCATTCTTTTCCTTTTCCTCTCTCTTCTTTTCTTTTTCTTATTGTCATGTTCATCCTTCTTGTTGTCATTTCTCTTATTTCTTTTCCTTGTCCTCTTCCCCCATTCTTCCTGCTCTCACTTCTCTTTCTTCTTCTCCTTATCCTCCTTCATCATTCCCTAGTTCTCATTTCCCTTTCATCTTCTTCCTGTTCTCACTTCTCTTTCTTCTTCTTTTATCCTCCTCCCTCATTCTCTAGTTCTCATTTCCCTTTCATCTTCCTGTTCTCTCTTCTCTTTCTTCTTCTCCTTATCCTCCTCCCTCAATCTCTAGTTCTCATTTCCCTTTCTTCTTCTCCTTATCCTCCTCCCTCATTCCCTTTTTCTCATTTCCCTTTCATCTTCTTCCTGATCTCGCTTCTCTTTCTTCTTCTCCTCCTTTTCCTCCTCCCTCATTCCCTTGTTCTCATTTCTCTTTCTTCTTCCTGTTCTCACTTCTCTTTCTTCTCCTCCTTATCCTCCTCCCTCATTCCCTTGTTTTCATTTCCCTTTCATCTTCTTCCTGTTCTCACTTCTCTTTCTTCTTCTCCTCCTTATCCTCCTCCCCCATTCCCGTTTTCTCGTTTCCCTTTCATCTTCTTCCTGTTCTCGCTTCTCTTTCTTCTTCTCCTTATCCTCCTCCCTCATTCCCTTGTTCTCATTTCCCTTTCATCTTCTTCCTGTTCTCGCTTCTCTTTCTTCTTCTCCTCCTTATCCTCCTCCCCCATTCCCTTTTTCTCATTTCCCTTTCATCTTCTTCCTGTTCTCACTTCTCTTTCTTCTTCTCCTTATCCTCCTTCCTCATTCCCTTGTTCTCATTTCCCTTTCATCTTCTTCCTGTTCTCGCTTCTCTTTCTTCTTCTCCTCCTTATCCTCCTCCCTCATTCCCTTGTTCTCATTTCTCTTTCATCTTCCTGTTCTCACTTCTCTTTCTTCTTCTCCTCCCTCATTCCCTTGTTCTCATTTCCCTTTCATCTTCTTCCTGTTCTCGCTTCTCTTTCTTCTTCTCCTTATCCTCCTCCCTCATTCCCTTGTTCTCATTTCCCTTTCATCTTCTTCCTGTTCTCACTTCTCTTTCTTCTTCTCCTCCTTATCCTCCTCCCCCATTCCCTTTTTCTCATTTCCCTTTCATCTTCTTCCTGTTCTCACTTCTCTTTCTTCTTCTCCTTATCCTCCTTCCTCATTCCCTTGTTCTCATTTCCCTTTCATCTTCTTCCTGTTCTCACTTCTCTTTCTTCTTCTCCTCCTTATCCTCCTCCCCCCATTCCCTTGTTCTCATTTACCTTTCATCTTCTTCCTGTTCTCACTTCTTTTTCTTCTTCTCCTTATCCTCCTTCCTCATTCCCTTGTTCTCATTTCCCTTTCATCTTCTTCCTGTTCTCGCTTCTCTTTCTTCTTCTCCTTATCCTCCTACCTCATTCCCTTTTTCCATTTCTCTTTCATCTTCCTGTTCTCACTTCTCTTTCTTCTTCTCCTTATCCTCCTCCCTCATTCCCTTGTTCTCATTTCCCTTTCATCTTCTTCCTGTTCTCACTTCTCTTTCTTCTTCTCCCTCCTTATCCTCCTCCCTCATTCCCTTGTTTTCATTTCCCTTTCATCTTCTTCCTGCTCTCACTTCTCTTTCTTCTTCTCCTTATCCTCCTTCATCATTCCCTAGTTCTCATTTCCCTTTCATCTTCTTCCTGTTCTCACTTCTCTTTCTTCTTCTTTTATCCTCCTTCCTCATTCCCTTGTTCTCATTTCCCTTTCATCTTCTTCCTGATTTCACTTCTCTTTCTTCTCCTCCTTATCCTCCTTCCTCATTCCCTTGTTCTCATTTCCCTTTCATCTTCTTCCTGTTCTCACTTCTCTTTCTTCTCCTCCTTATCCTCCTCCCTCATTCCCTTATTCTCACTTCTCTTTCTCCTTCTCCTTATCCTCCTCCCTCATTCTTCTTCGTAATAAACAGGGGCTGCACTGTCTCAGAAGCAACACGGGTCGTTTAACGCGCGCCGATGACTCCATATTACATTTCTTCGTAACAGGATAAATATTCTAGAAAACTACGTTCTCCAAAGAGAGAAAAACAAAGTACTCTCATTCTTTCATTCTTTTTCTCCTTTTTCATTCTGTCTGTATTTTTATTCTATTTTATTCTATTTTATTTTTTGTTTTTTATTTATTCATTTATTCATTTTATTTTCTGTGTGTTTCTGTGTGTGTGTGTGTGTGTGTATGTGTGTGTGTGTGTGTGTGTGTGTGTGTGTGTGTGTGTGTGTGTGTGTGTGTGTGTGTGTGTGTGTGTGTGTGTGTGTGTGTGTGTGTATGTGTGTGTGCGCGCGCGCGTGCGTGCGTGCGTGCGTGTATGTGCTTGCGCGTATGAACGTGTCAGTATGTAAGTCATTACAACCTCCCCTAAAATGAAAAACAAAATCCTCTCCCCCCTCCCTCATCCCGACAAAGAAAAGAGAAAAAAGAAAAGAAAAATGAAAAACGGACAAGCCCAGCACAAGATCTGCAACGGCCGCGTGTTGCAAGGGAAGGGTATTGACTGGACGCGAGGAACACCGACTTTAAAGGCCCGTTGCTCGCTGACTGAATGACCCTCAACAAGCTAATGACTTACAGCGCACTTCGGTCGTGGCGCTGTTTCTGCATCGAAGGGGGGAGGGAGAGGGGGGGGGTTAAGGGGGAGAGTTTTTTTGTGTGGGTGGGGGTAGGGGACGTGGTGAGGGGGGGCGGGAGGGAGGGGGAAGGGGGATAAGGGGCGGGGGAGGTGGGTGGGATGAGGGGATGGTCAGAGGGTAGGGGATGGGGTTAGTGGGAGGGTGTTGGGAGGTGGGAGATAAGGGGTGTGGGGTCTAGTGGGAGGGAGGGGGAGGTGAGAGATAAGGGGGAAGGTGTTGGGGGTGATAAGTGGTCGTGGGAGGTTGGGGTGAGGGGGTGTGGGGGAAGGAGAGCTTCTGAAGTGGCAAGTTTGGTGGGAAGAGGGGGAGGTAAGTGGATTGTGAGTGGGGGGGCGGCTAAGTGAATTGGGGAGGTGGAGAGTTTCTTGCAATGCATATGCAACTATAAAACGCCATTCAGCACCGACTGCACTCCGATGAAATATAACAGAACGATTATCCAAAATTTACTATTAGTATACTTTATTCTTTTCTTTTTTTCTCTTTTTTCCATTTTTCTTTTCTTTTTCTTAATCATCTCCCCGGCCATTTCGTCCCGTCACTTCGTCTCGGCCATCACACATTCACTACACCCCACCCC
>NC_091571.1:8747814-8757814 GCF_042767895.1 Penaeus vannamei | reverse complement strand
AGAAAAAAAAATTGCATAAAAAACTTTCGCATTAAAAAAATCGTTCGCACCCCCCCCACCCCCCCCAAAAAAAAACGTTCGCATAAAAAAACAAAAAACGTTCGCATCCACGCAGGAAAGTGCTTCGGGGGGGAATGGATGCCAATCACCCGAGAGCGCGCAGGTGGCGAGGGGCGGTGCGGGTGAGGTGTGGTTTACGAGAGCCGGGGGAGGAGCGCGTCACCCGAGCAGGTCCGGGCATCCTTCAAGCCTCATCCTCTGGCCTTTAATTCCCCGAACTGCGCTGATAATGCCACGCTGGGAAGGAGGAATCTTTTCGTTGGGATTGGAGGATTGGGCCGGGGGATTGGGGGAGAGGGGGCAGGGGGTGTTCTGTGGGCAGGGAGGTTGGTTTCGTTGCAAGTGTGCATGAGCCAATTGAGGGAAGAGAAATCTGATTCTAGGATATATTCTTTATTCATAGGGTAACTGAAATATCAGCTATCTACTGCACATTTCCCTTAGACTATTCATTGAGGAAAAAAGCTGATCTTCAGTAAATATCTTTTCACTGAAGAAAAGGCTGATCTTCGGTAAATGTCTTTTCATTGAGGAAAAAGCTGATAATTCACTGCAACAACACGCCCCCTGTGGCAATTTTCGACGCAAAGGACGAGCGCAACTGACCTCATATCCAAACCCAAAAGACACACAACACCAAAACCTCAAGACCCCATAATTCAACAGACCATCCAGAGTGAGGAGTTCGAGGACGAGGTTGTAGAAGGTAGTTGAAGGACGAGCCTCTTGTAATGGATGGTCGAGGCGCTGGCTAGATGGGGGTATGGTTGCGATGTCTCTCGTACCCCTTCCCTTCATTTGCAGTCCTTTCCCTCCCTTTCCCTTCCTTCCCCTCCCCTTCCCTTGGGTCCCTTTACATCCTCCGCTTTTCTTCTCTTCACTCTCCGTCTCTCTCTCTTATCTCCATCCCTCTTATCTCTTTCTTTTCTATTCGTTTGCCTCCTCCCTCGCTTTTCCTCCCCTTTCTTTTGTTCATCCTTCTCTTCCTTTCCCACTGCGTCTCCTCCCCTTTCTTCTCGCTCCTGTCCATGCTCTTTCCTGCCTCCTCGCTCTCCTCCCCTTGGCCCCCCCTCCCCCACCCACTACCCCTTCCTGCTTCCTCGCTCTCCCCCCCTCTGCTCCAACGACACTGACATGTTTATCTAGCGCCTTGTGGTACTACGCGCCTGGTTTTATTCACTAGCGAGCTCCAGCCTCCTCCCCCTCCCTCACTTCCCCTCGACCCCTTCCCTCTTCCCCTCATGGCTTCCACTCTTCCCGTCCCCTTCGAGGTCTCCCTCTTCTACCTCAAACCTCACTCCCTAACCACTCCTCCTCCCCATCCTCCTTTCCTCCCTTCCCTCCTACTCTCATCCCTTCCCTCTCTCGCCTTCCTTTCCCCACTTCCTTTCCTCTTCCTCCTTCCCTCCTTTCCTCCTCCCACACCCCTTCCCTCTCTCCCCACACCCTTTCTCCCTCCCCTCTCTCCCCACACCCCTTCCTCCCTTCCGTCTCTCACACCCCCTTCTCCCTCCCTCCTCCCCCCTTCCTCCTTCCCTCTCTCTCCCCACCCCCTTCCCCCTTTCTCTCCCCTGCCTCCTCCCCTCTCTCCCCCACCCTTCCTCCCTTTCCTTCCCCCACAGCCTTCCTCCCTTCCCTCTCTCTCCCCACCCCCTTCCTCCCTTTCCTCTCTCCCCACACCCCTTCCCTCTCTCCCTCACACCCCTTCCTCCCTCCCCTCTCTCCCCACACCCTTCCTCCCTCTCTCTCTCCCCCACCCTTCCTCCCGCTCCTCCTCTTCCACCCCCTTCCTCCTTTCTTTCCTCCCCACACCCCTTCCTCCCTCCCCTCTCTCCCCACACCCCTTCCTCCCTTCCCTCTCTCTCCCCACCCTTCCTCCCTTCCCTCTCTCCCCCAGACCCCTTCCCTCCTTCCCTCGCTCTCCCACCCTTCTAACACCCCTCTCTCTCCCCACCCCTTCCTCCCTTCCCTCTCTCTCCCCACACCCTTCCTCCCTTCCCTCTCTCTCCCACACCCTTCCTCCCTTCCCTCTCTCTCCCACACCATTTCCTCCCTCCCTCTCTCCCCACCCATTCCTCCCTTCCCTTCTCCCCCCCCCTCTTCCCTTCCTCTCCCCACACCCCTTCCTCCCTTCCCTCTCTCTCCACACCCTTCCTCCTTCCCTCTCTCCCCACCCTTCTCCTTCCCTCCCTCTCCCCACACCCCTTCCTCCATTCCTCTCTCTCCCCACCCCTTCCTCCCTTCCTCTCTCTCCCCACACCCTTCCCTCCCTTCCCTCTCTCTCCCACACCCTTCCTCCTTCCCTCTTCTCCCCACACCCCTCACTCCCTTCCCTCTCTCCCCAAACCCCTTCCTCCCTTCCCTCTCTCCCCAGACCCCTTCCTCCCTTCCCTTTCTCTCCCCACACCCCTTCCTCCCTTCCCTCTCTCTCCCCACACCCCTTCCTCCCTTCCCCCTCTCCCCCCTTCCCCTCACGCCGTTGCCTGCCTGAGCTTTCATCACGCACAAGCATGTCTGGAACAGGAATTCGAGAATCCAGGAATGCCTCCAAGCAATCATCCGGGAATGCGCTGGTCCTTCTTGTGCTAATCCGAGGGTTAATGACTTTCTTTTCGGTCCATTGGGATAACTTTGATTCTCCGCCTTTCTCTTATCTATCAGTGTTTTGCCCATATTTTTTAAAATCTCAATTTACCTATTTATTCATCATTATCATTGTCTTTTTTTATCTACTACATTTCTGGAATATTCTTACTGCTCAGCCAGCAATTGTTAAATTATAATGAGTCTGACAAAGAAGGTTTTGTAATTATTTTGTAATTATTTGTAATCTCACAAAGGTCTTCTAATCATCGTATATTCCTCACGTCACATTTGGCACTGACATATAAAAACAAAGATGATGATGATAATAAATTGTAACTACGTGTGAGTGTGTGTGTGTGTGTGTGTGTGTGTGTGTGTGTGTGTGTGTGTGTGTGTGTGTGTGTGTGTGTGTGTGTGTGTGTGTGTGTGTGTGTGTGTGTGTGTGTGTGTGTGTGTGTGTGTGTGTGTGTGTGTGTGTGTGTGTGTGTGTGTGTGTGTGTGTGTGTGTGTGTGAGTGGTGTGAGAGAGGAGAGAGAGAGAAGAGGAGAGACAGAGAAGAGAAGAGAAGAGAGAGAGAGAGAGAGAAAGAGAAAGAAAGAGAGAAAGAAAGAAGAGAGAGAGAGAGAGAGAGAGAGAGAGAGAGAGAGAGAGAGAGAGAGAGAGAGAGAGAGAGAAAGAGATGGACAGATAAATAGAGAGAGAGACCTTCAACATAGAACGACCCATGCTAGCTATCTCTTCCAACACGACCTAGGATTTACCATCGATGACCGACAGTGGATGACCAAAAAAATTATGACGTCACGAAACAGAAATGGCGTCTCCGAAAAATAATATTTATAACATAATGATGATGATAAGGTTGGTGGTGGTGATGATCGTAGATGATGATGATGATGATGATGATGATCGATGAAGAATACTATTGATGGTAATCCATAGAGCAACCCCCTTTTTCCACAAGCCCCCTCCACCCACCACAAAACCCACCTCTCTCACCCTCCACCCTCCACAAAACTCCCTTCTCTCCTCCACAAACTCCCCACCACCCTCCACATACCCCCCTCTCACCCCCCCACCCCACCCCACAAAGAGGGAGGCGCGAGGGGCATCCGTCGCGTCGAAGGCCACTCTCTCCCCCCCCCCCCCAAAAAAAGGCAAAAATGAGCAGAAAACGACGCCCAAAATGGCTGCTCGAAACCCCATAATCCCCCTCGGCTGATGTAGAGGCATCCGGGCGTCGACGGTAGGCGTGGGTAGGGGCGTGGGGTGTGGGTAGGGGCGTCTGTAGGGGCGTGGGGTGTGGGTAGGGGCGTGGGGTGTGGGTAGGGGCCTGGGGTGTGGGTAGGGGCGTGGGGTGTGGAGTAGGGAGCGCGCGTGGGGTGTGTGGTAGAAGGCGTGGGGGCGTAGGGTGTGGGTAGGGGCGTGGGGGTGTGGGTAGGGGGCGTGGGGTGTGGGTAGGGCTACTGTGGGAAGTGGGTAGGGGCGTGGGGTGTGGTGAGAGGGCGTGGGGTGGTGGGGATTAGGGGCGTGGGGTGTGGGTAGGGGCGTAGGGGTGTGGGTAGGGAGGCGTCGGAGTGTAGGTAGGGGCGTGGGGTGTGCGGTAGGGGCGTGGGGGTGTGGGTAGGGGCGTGGGGGATGTGGGTAGGGGCACATTGGGGTGTGGGTAGGGGCGTGGGGGTGTGGTAGGGGCGTGGGGTGTGGGTAGGGGCGTGGGGTGTGGGTAGGGGCCTGGGTAGGGGTATGGGCGTGGGTAAAAGTGTGGGTGTGTGTATAGGCGGGGGTGTGGGTATAAGCGTGGGATGTGTGGATGTGCTGACCTACCACCAAGGGAAGTGGGGGCAAGAGGGAGGGAGAGAGGCCTCCTGAGTGAGGTGATCTGGGGGAGGGGGAGGGTACAGGGGCCTATCATCTGAGGTGGTGGGGAAAGAGGGGGTCAGGGGAGAGGGAGGGGGTAGGGGTGTGTTCTGGATATGGAGGAGGGAGGAGGAGGAGGAGGGAGGGGGATAAAGAGGAGGAGGGAGGAGAGAAGGAAGGTGTGGTAAAGAGGAGGAGGAGGGAGGAAGGGGGCCCCGAGTATGAGGTGAGGGAGGAGCTGGAGAAACGGAAGAGGGAAGGAAAAGGGGGAAGGGGGAAGAATAAAGAGGAAGAGAAAGATAAAGATGGGAGTTAAAAGGAGAAAGAAGAAGGCAGACGAAGAAAAAAAATAGAGGTATAACCATCATTATACAAGTATGGAAGAAGAGTAGACCAGACGGGAGGTGGGGAGAGAGGGGAAAGAGGGAAGATGAGTGGAAAAGGAGCAAAGGAAAGGGGAAAAGAGCGGAGGAAAATGTCCAGCCATTTGGCACAGTGCAAAAGGGCTGCGGATGGCTCATGAGGTCGTCGCTCTAAACAGATTATCTGCGTCGCTTTCTCCCGCGCTAAAATAAGGAGGAGGAGGAGGAGGAAGGGGGGTTAGGAGGAGGAGAAGGAGGAAGGGGGGTTAGGAGGGGAGGAGGAGGAGGGAAGGAGGAGGGAAGGGGTAGGAGGAGGAGGAGGAGGAGGTGAAGGGGGGTTAGGGAGGAGGAGGAGGAAGGGGGACTAAGAGGAGGAGGAGGAAGGGGGGTTAGGAGGAGGAAGGGGGGTTAGGAGGAGGAGGAGGAGGGACGGGCTAAGAGGAGGAGGAGGAAGGGGGGTTAGAGGAGGAGGAGGGAGGAGGAAGGGGGGTTATTAGGGAGGAGGAGGAGGAGGAAGGGGTTAGGGAGGAGGAGGAGGAGGAAGGGGGACTAAGAGGAGGAGGAGGAAGGGGGGGTTAGGAGAGGAAGGGGGTTAGGAGGAAGGGGTTAGGAGGAGGAGGAGGAGGAGGAGGAAGGGGAGTAAAGGAGCGAGGAGGAAGGGGGGTTAAGGAGGAAGGGGGTTGGGAGGGAGGAGGAGGAAGGGGGTTAGGAGGAGGAGGAGGAGGAGGCGGGGGTTAGGAGGAAGGAAGAGGAAGGGGGTGAGGAAAAGGAATAGGAAGGGGTAGAGAAGTTGGAAGAAGGTGGGTTACGGAGGAGGAGGAGGAGGAGGAGGAAGAGGAAGGGGATAAGGAGGAGGAGGAAGGGGCAAAGAGGTAAGAAGGAGGAGGAGGAAGAAGGGGTAAGTAAAGAGGGAAGAGGAAGGAGGAAGAAGGGGTAAAGAGGAAGAGGAAGGAAAGGAGGAGAGGGAAGGGGGTGTAAGAGGAGGAGGGAGGAGGGAAGGAGGTAAAGTGGAGGAGGAGGAGGAAAAAGGGGGGTAAAGAGGAGGAGGAGGAAGGGGTTAGAGAAGGAGGAGGTAAAGAGGAGGGGGTTAGGGAGGAGGAGGAGGAAAGGGGGTAAGAGGAGGAGAGAGAAGAGGGAGGAAGAGGGAGTTAAGAGGAGTGAGTATGGGGTTAGATGGAGTAAGAGGAAGGGGGTCAAAGGAGGAGGAGTAGGAAGGTGGGTTAAAGAGGAAGAGGAGGAGTGGTGGGAAGGTAGAGGAGGAGGAGGAAGGAGGGCAAAGATTGAGAAGGAGGAGGAAGAAGGGGGTAAAGAGGAAGAGGAGGAAGGGAAAGGAGGTAGAGGAGGAGGAGGAGGAGGAGGGAGGGAGGAAGGGTTGGTAAGAGGGGAGGAGGAGGAGGAAAGGGGTAAGGAGGAGAAAAGGAGGAAGGAGGAGAAGGGGGTAAAGCTGAGGAGGAGGTAGAGGAGGAGGAGTAGGAGGAAGAGCTCGAATAGTAGTGGTAATAGTAGTGAAAGGTAGTAGTACGTAGTAGTAAGGGGGTAAGTAGTAGTAGGGGGCAAGTAGTAGTAGTAACAGCAGCATGAGCAAGGGGGAAACAGCAGCAGGGCAGTAGTAGTATTATTGCGTAGTAGTAGTAGTACGTAGTAGTAGTAGTAGTAGCAGCTAATTGGCAACAGCAGCAGCAGCAGCAGCAGTAGTAGTAGTAGTAGTAATAGTAGTAGTAGTAGTAGTAGGAGGAGGAGGAGGAGGAGGAGGAGGAGGAGGAGGAGGAGGAGGAGGAGGAGAAATGAAAAAAAAATAAGAAAACGAATTCAAAGACCCCAAAGAAGAAAAAGAAAAAGGAGAAACAAACAGAAAACAAGCGCGCGCGCGAGAGAGAGAGAAGGAACAAGAGAAGGGGTTGAAGAGGCGGTCGCACGAGCACCAGAATCGTCCCTCATGCCCTGAATACTTCGGAGAAACGAAGACACGATCATAAATCCGGCGAACTAAGGGCCTGGCGAGCGACCGTCTTCGGAACATTTCAGCCGAGTCAAAAGGCATGCGTGACGTAAATTCCATTTCCCCATTAAATAACGCAAGGGCCAAAAACCATTCGAATCGCATTAGAAACTGTCCTTAGACGGTTCCTATCCGCTCCGACTTTTTTTTTCATTCTTTTTTTTTTTGGAGGGGGGGAGGGGGTTATCAGTAAAATAGCTTATGTTTTTGATGTTGGATTCTCCTATAAACAAACAAACAAACAAAATAAAAAAAACATTTATTTTTGTTGATACTCAATGTGAAGGAAAAATTGAGTAGTCTGTCTGTTCTGTTTGTCTGTCTCTCATTCCTTCTTCATTTGCATATTCTAATCTTCTAATCTTCCAAGAAATCATATAACCTCAAATAATTTCTACCAACCCATCACATCTATTGACATTCACCTATTCATTCCTTTAAAAAAAATCACATTAACCTATTCATTCCTTTTTAAAAATCACATTCTCCCATTCATTCCCTAAAAAAATCACATTTCCCCATTCATTCCTTTAAAAAATCAAATTCACCCATTCATTCCTTTAAAAAATCAAATTCACCCATTCATTCCTTTAAAAAATCACACTCACCATTCATTCCTAAAGAAATCACACTCACCCATTAATTCCTTTTAAAAAATCACTCACCATTCATTCCTTAAAAAAATCACACTCACCCATTTATTCCTTTAAAAAAATCACATTCACCCACTAATTCCTTTAAAAAATCACACTCACGCATTCATTCCTTTAGAAAAAATCAAATTCACCCATTCATTTCTTTAAAAAATCACACTCACCCACTAATTCCTTTAAAAAAGCACACTCACCCACTGATTCCTTCAAAAAATCATACCCATTAATTCCTTTTAAAAAATCACATTCACCCATTCATCCCTTTAAAAAAGATCACACGCCCATTCATCCCTTTTAAAAAATCACACTCACCCATTCATTCCTTAAAAAAAAAAAAAAAAATAAAAAAAAAAATCATTCCTAAAAAAAAAAAAAAGCCGTACAGCGCATGCTCCCCCTCAATTGCCATCAGCCCGGCCGAGATTCCCGGAGCATCCAATAAGACATGCTCCGGCACTAGCGACTCGCCCCGACTCAACACAGCAAACATAAGCTCGACTTCACAACAAGAATCGGTCCATCTGTGAGAGAGTGACAAAGGGGAGGTCTATCGCCTGTGTGTTCATGAGTATTTTTTTTTTTTTTTTTTTTGTAATGTACTTAATTATCATTTATGTGTTTTGTTTCCGGTTTTTATATGTAATTAAAGATGATATTACTGTTTTGTTTCTTTTGTACTTTGCTGGTACTGTATGAGGTGTGTCCATGAGCTTGTTTGTTTTTATAATGTCCTCAACTATCATTTATGTGTCTTGTTTCCGTTTTTTTTTTTTTTTATCTAATCAAAGATGATATTACTGTTTTTTTGTACTTTGCTGGCACTGTATGAGAAGATGTTGATACTGTTTTTTTGGCATTTTGCTGGCACTGTATGAGATTTTTTGAAAAATATTATCGTCATCAACTTTCATATTTTCACGACAATATTTATTATCTCCTCCCCCCCTCCCTTCCCCCTCTCAAAATATACAAAATTAGGTTATCTAATACTCCTATCATCTCTTAACACTCCAGCATATTGGCCTAGCAACAGAAGCTTTATGTAAATGAAAGAAAAAAAACGAAAAAAAAACGGACATCCCGCTTATCCCTCCTTCGCCTTTTATCCTAAAAAGAAAAAGAAAATCCTAAACAACTAACCAATAACAAAGAAAGAAAATAAATAAAAAGGTCTACATTTAACTTCCAAACTAGTCTCAACCCTTTTCCTCACAAAACCGTATCATGAAGAAACAAAAAACAAAAAACAAAAAACAAAAAACAAAAATATATATATATATAAAAGAATTACAGCACACAAGTTCCCCGTTAAAAATAAAGAAAGAACTTATCCGGCCCATATCGCCAGCCTTCGCATCACTGGTCTCGCCCGCTTCACCGCCGATGAAAAGCTCTTATCTCAATATAAAAAAAGAGAGAAAAAGAAAAAAAGAAGTAGGAAAAAAAGGCTGAAAAAAGAACACCGACGGTCTTGATTCTCCCCCCCCCCCCCTTAAGACCCCCACCCCCACCCCGACACCGAAAAAAGAGAGACGTATTTCATTTTCGCCTCTCTCTCTCTCTCTTTCTCTCTCTCTATCTTTTTTTCTCTCTCTCTCTATCTATCTTTCTTTCTTTCTCTCTATCCATCTTTCCCTCTCTCTTTCTCCTTGCTCTCGTTCTCTCTCCCTCCCTTCTTAACCTCTTCCTCCCTTTCCTCCCTCCCTCCTTCCCATCTTCCCCTCTTTCTCCTTTTCCTCTCTCCTTCCCTTCTTCTCACCCTCTTCCCCCCTCCCTCCACCCCGCCTTCCCTTCCTCTCCCTCCCGTCCTCCATCTCTCCTCCGCCCTTTCCCCGCCCATTTCCTTGGCCGGGCGATTGTGAGCTATCCAGCGGCGACTCATCAGCGCGCTCATTATTACGACGCAGAAATTCCAACATTCCCGGCCGCGTCTCGTGGGGTGGGAGGGGTAGGGGAGGCGTGGGCGAGAGGGGGTGGTGGGGGGAAACACGCTGATTGGTCATGGGCCCGCGAGCTTCCAGGCGAGGCGGCCGGTGATTGGTCGGGGCCGCCGCTCCAGAGACCGGGTTCCAGCCTCCGCATCAAGTGATTAACGCCCTAATGTACACCGCCTTTTCCCCACCGCTCGTTTCCAGACGGGTTCGCCTCACTCCACTAAGGTTCCCCCCGCCCCCCAGCCTCCGGATTCATTCCAGAGGCCTGGAATTTGGATCTTGGCGTGGATTCCCAGAGAGTCTCGATTCCAGCCTCGCTTTGTCTCTTGAAGAAGTGTCCCTAGCAGACCCTTCCATGATATAAAGAGGGCTGGAACCAACCCCGTGACCCCCGGCATTACAACTCTTCCTCCTTGGTGCCGTAAGGGCGAGACTCGCGTGCGGCGCGGGCGGCGGAGCGTTCCGAGAGCTGGACAAACGCCCACTGGACTCTAATCTGGAGCCATTTGCGACAACGGCCAATAATCACTTCCTCTAACCGAACCGTCC
>NC_091571.1:8737970-8739814 GCF_042767895.1 Penaeus vannamei | reverse complement strand
CGACGAGACAAACGAGCGGCGGGCGGCGGGCGGCGGGCGGCGGGCGGAGGCGCAAGGTGAGGGCCCTTGCCCGTCCGCCGCGGGGGGTTGGGGGGGGGGGCTGTGCTAGGATGGAGGATAAGGTTGGGGAGGGGTTAGGGAAGAGGAGTATGGGGGTAAGGGGAGTACAATTGGGGGGAGGGGGAGGGGGGAGGGGGGGGAGGCAGAAGGAGGAGGAGGAGGAGGAAGCTCGCCAAATCCGTACCGGAAGTCGCATGTCGCAAACTTTTCATTTCTATCAGAACACTTTTTTTTTTTTTTTTTTACAACTCCCGCCAGATATTATCATTACGGTAACGACCATAATTCCCCCAAAGGCCAAAATTCGTCTTCCTTAATTACCGCAACATATGGATGATTGGCCCGGAAGGAATGAGGTTCCCAGGAGTTCATTCTCGGGACCCGCGACCCAGGAATGGTCAAGTATTTACAAGTTATATAACATTACGCGCGGCACCACTTAAGTGCTATCGCGGTCACTCAAGTAAAAAAAATCATGTTCTTTGAATCATATAAATCCATAAATATACGATTAGGGAAATCAGATTAGAATCCCATTACCCAATCCGCGGAATTTAAACCTATGAAAACATTTTTGGAGTACATTTCGCATATAAAATGGCGTATTCTTCTCCCACAAAAAGTGTTCATTATTTTTTTTTCTTCAGCGGCGCCATAAACCTTGAAGGAGCTCGGTCTGATTCGCGGTCGACGAAATTAACGATTAACAAAGTACCTCAGGTTATCGCCAGGAATCAGTCGTCAATTTGTTTAACGTGGGACAGTGGCTGCACACTTACGAGCGAAAAAAAAATAAAAAATAAAAATAAAAAATAAATAAAGGAATAAATAAAAATAAAACAAAAAAATAAAAAATACGCATCTACCTACACATATGCCTATACATATAGTAAACACACCACAAATGTACGAGTTACGAAAGAACATGAATATATATAGTCAAACATACGTACATACACGCAAACTAACATGCATTCATAAATATATATGTGGCGGTACTTTTACCTTGTTGCCCCGGTGCTGGCTGCCGTCGAGGGGGTGGGTGAGGGGAGTCTATAGAGGAGGTGGTGTGTGGGGAGTCTATAGAGGAGGGGGGTGAGGGGAGTCTATAGAGGGGAGGGTGAGGGGAGTCTATCGAGGGAGGGGGAGAGGGGGTACAAGAAGAGGGGAGGTGGGGGAGATAAAGAAACCGGGCCACTCGCGAACGACGTAATAACCTCGGTTCTAACGACCGGACCACCTGGCAATTTGACAATTATTCCCCGACTTTCTTTCTCGGAAATGCAAAGGTTTTTCTTTGCGAGCCCACCGTGAGAAAACTTTGCATAGGGGGGGGGGGGTGCAGTAGGGGAAGGAGGGAGAGGGGAAGAAAAGGGGAAGGAGGAGGGGAGGAGGGAGCGAATTAAAGGAAGGTTCTCGAGACTCATTTTCGGCAGATCAAAACAAGAGCGCAACAGAGGTGGAGTCGAGAGGGGGGGGGAGTTCAAATGGTGGGGGAGGTTGGGGTGGGTTGAAGCTGTACACTCACTGCATGCCCTTGTTTTTTTTTATCCATTGTGGGTTGGGGTTTCTCATTCATTCACTCTCTGTCTACCCATCGGTCTATTTAGTTTATCGTACTCTTGTTCCTTTTAACTGTTTTTCTTCTTGCCTGTTTGTTTGTCTTCTTGTCTGCCTGCCTGTCTGCTTCCTCTTTTTTATTCCTTCTCACTTGCTTTCTGTTTTAATTGCCTACAAACCCGTCTCTCCTTCCATTCCTTTCCCTCTCCCTCTATTCCCCCCTT
>NC_091571.1:8702970-8727970 GCF_042767895.1 Penaeus vannamei | reverse complement strand
AGGGGAAGAGGAAGAGAGGGAAGGAGGGTGTAAGGGAGTAAGAGAGGGAGAGAGGAAGAGAGGGAAGGAGGGTGGAGGGAGAGCAAGAGAGAAAGAGAAAGAGAAAGAGAAAGAGAGAGAGAGAGAGAGAGAGAGAGAGAGAGAGAGAGAGAGAGAGAGAGAGAGAGAGAGAGAGAGAGAGAGAGAGAGAGAGAGAGAGAGAGGACAGACAGAGGGAGGGAGAGAGAGAGGAGAAAGAGGGAGGGAGGGAGAGAGAGAAAGAAAGAGAGAGAGAGAGAGAGAGAGAGAGAGAGAGAGAGAGAGAGAGAGAGAGAGAGAGAGAGAGAGAGAGAGAGAGAGAGAGAGGAGAGAGAGAGAGAGAGGAGAAGCAAGAGGAGGACGAGGAGGAGGAGGAGGAAGAGGAGGCGGAGGCGGAGGAGGAGGAGAAGGGTGGAGGAGGAGGGAGGGTGGAGGAGGAGGAAGAGGAGGAGGAGGAGGGAGGAGGAGGAGGAGGATGAGGAGGAGGAGGGGGAAGGAGGAGGAGGAAGAGGAGGAGGAGGAGGAAGAGGGGGAAGGGAGGAGGAGGAGGAGGAAGAAGAAGAAGAAGAGGAAGAAGGAGGAGGAGAAAAGAAGGAGAAGTTGAAGGAGGAGGAGGAAGAAGAAGAAAAGACGGAAGAAAAAAAAAGGCAAATGGAAGACCAAAGAGGAAATAAGAGAAAAAAAACACACACAAAAAGAAAAAAAACACACACACAACGCACCAGCAGCCATGTTGAGGTACGCAATTAAAATTTGTTCTCATTAATTACTCCTCAAACTATTGGGAACGGAAGGAAAGTTACATCGTTAATTATTGCCAAATTATAGCTTGCACATCCACACAGCCAGAGGTTTAGTGGCGAGGAAGAGCCGCAGTTTTGTGACTTGTAATTACTATGATTTTTTCTTTCTGTAAATCTTTAAGCTCGTTATTTGTAAAACGCGGATGACAATAAATACAAAGAAGTGAAGGAAAAAAGATAAGAAACGAGGAAATAAATATCTGTTTTTTTTTTTTTTGGTTCGGTATGTGACGGTAATGTATTGATTAGTTAATTATCTCACATTTTATTCATTTGTATATCTATAAAATATTATTTTACTAAAAACAAACAAACAAACAAACAAAAAACTCTTGCTTCCCCACCCTCTACAATAATCATAATCATAATAACATCAACAACAACAACAAAAATAATAATAATAATAATAATAATAATAATAATAATAATGATAACAATAATAATAATAACAAAAATAAGCAAAATAACAACAAAGCCGAACAAACAAACAAACAAAAAAAACAGATAAAAATATAAAACAATAAAACAATGTCTATCCCCCTTCCCACCTACCCCATCCCCCCCTCCCCATGCCCCTCCACCCCTGACCCCGACCTTCTCCTTCGTCAGCGTCTCCTTCACCTTCTTCGTGAGGCGCGGCGGTCCTTCTGCTGCCGAACCGTGTCGTGGTTTACGCTGCCGGTGCATGGAGGGAGGGGAGGGGAGGGGAGGGGAGGGGAGGGGAGGAGGAGGGGAGGGGAGGGGAGGGGAGGGGGGAGGGGGGAACAAGGGTGGGGGGGGAGTGAATGCGTGGAACGTGATTTTTCTCTGTGTGTGTGTGTGTGTGTGTGTGTGTGTGTGTGCGTGTGTGTGTGTGTGTGTACGTGTGCGTGTGCGTGTGCGTGTGCGTGTGCGCATGCGTGTGTGTGTGTGTGTGCGTGTGTGTGATAATAATAATGATATTAGCACTAGTGATGATGATCAAAACTAGAACGACAGCAATCATAATAACAACAAGATATGTGATAATAATAATACAAACAATAATATCAGTAACAATATTAATTATGATAATGGCAATACTACTACTACTACTACTACTACTACTAATAATAATGTTGATAATGAAGCTTATAACAATAACAACAATAATAACAATAATAATGATAGCAATAATGTCAATAAAGGTGGTGGTGGTGATTATTGTTATAACAATAATGACGATGATGTTGATGTTAATAATAGTAATATTTACACCAGTAACAATAAGAACAATAATAATAATAATGATGATAATAATGACAAAAACAATAACAGCAACAAAAACAATAATGATGATGATAATAATAATAATGAAGACAATAATAACATGAATGATGATAAAGATAATGATGATAAGAATGATTTAAAAATAATGACAATAATGCTAATGCTAATGCTAATGCTAATAATGCTAATAATAATAATAATAATAATAATAATAATAATAATAATAATAATAATAATAATAATAATAATGATGATGTCGACGATGATGATAAACATAATAATAATAATGATAATAATAACAATAATAATGATAAAACATAATGATAACAATAATAAAATACAACACCAACACCACCGCCAATCACACCACCACCAATACGGCTGATGCAATTATCATCACAACACCACCAACAACAGCCTCCCCCCCTTCTCCTCCCCCCCCCCATCCTCCAGCAGCCAGCTTCAATACCTGCAAATTGCCCGAGGGAATCCGAGGCCGCCGTATATTATGAGCAATCCTTCACCTCGTTAAGATATAATGCAAATGGGACTCACTGGGAAATTACAGAGAGTGTTGCTGGGGGTTGATGGGGGGAAGGGGGGTGGGGGTTGATGGGGGGGGATGGGAGAATGAGGGGGAGTGGGGATGGAGGGAGTGGGAAAGGGGGAGGGAGAAGTGATGGGGAGAGTGGAGGGAGTGGGAGGAGGGAGAATGAAGGGGAGTGGGGAGTGGGGAGTGGGGAGTGGGTGAGTGGGGAGGAGGGAGAATGAGGGGAAGTGGGGAAGGGGGAGAGAGGAAGAAGAGGAGCGGAGAAGAAGAGACGGAAGGATGGGAAGGAGGAGTGGGAGGAGAGGGAGAGAGGAAAGTATGAGAAGGATGGGAAGGAAGTGGGGAGAGGGAGAGAGGGGAGGAAGAAGAGGAGGAAGAGGAGGACTAATAATAAGAAGAAAAAGAAAAAGAGAAGGAAAACGAAGAACAAGAAGAATGAGAGAGGAGGAAAGGAAAAAGGGGAAGGGGAGTTAAGAAGTGGATAGTATCCCTGCCGAGGGGTGGGGGAGGGAAGCAAGAAGATGGGGAAGGTGGAATATTCTTACCTTTACACCTCCCCTCCCCCTCCCCCCTGCCCTCCTCTCTTTTGTACAAGCATGCAATTAGATTAATACTGTATCTCGAAGCAACAAGAGTCTCATTTTTCCCCCAGCTGGCTTCCCAGATGGTTTACTGTTTATGTCGGTCTGTTTCTCTCTGCATCTCTCTGTCTACATTTTGCTTTTCCCACTCACTCTATTTTTCTCTCTCTTATTCCCATTGTTTCGTTATATTTTTCCTCCTCTTTTTTCTCATTATCACTTTGGGTTGTTTCTTTCCCTACCTACTCTCTCTCTCTCTCTCTCTCTCTCTCTCTTTCTCGTTTTCTCTCTCTCTCTCTCTCTCTCTCTCTCTCTCTCTCTCTCTCTCTCTCTCTCTGTTTACTTTTTTCTCTCTCTTTCCTTTCCCTTTTCTCTCTCGTTCTTTTTCTCTCTCTTTTTCTCTTTCTTTCTTTATCTGTCTGTCTGTCTCTCTCTCTCTTCCTCTCTCTCTCTCTCTCGATTTCATTCCCCGCTCCTTCGCTCCTCAATCTGTTTCTTTTTTTTCTTTTTCCTTCTTCCTCACTCTCCCTCCCTCGCTCACGCCTTCCACCCTCCTTTTTCGTCTCCGTCCCTCCCCCATCCCTCCACTATCACTCCCCCTCCCTACCAACCTCCTCCCCCTCCATCTCCCTTGCTAGCCTCCTTCCCCCTTCCCCCCACATCCCTCCTACTCCTCCCCAATGCCCCCTCCCTTCCCACCCTCCTTCCTCCTTCCCCTTCCCCCTTCCCCCCTACCCTCCTCAATCCCCCCTCTCTTTCCCCCTCCTTCCCCTTCCCCCATCCCTCCCTCCCCTCCCTACCACCCACCCTTGTACCCTCCATCCCCCTTCCCCTTCCCCCCTCCCCCCGTCCCTCCCTCCCCTTCCCCCCGTCCCTCCCTCCCCTTCCCCCCATCCCTCCCTCCCCTTCCCCCCGTCCCTCCCTCCCCCTCCCACTCTCTCCGGAAATTAAAAGAGTGTGCAACAGGGAAAATAAAGTTTCGAAATGGGATGAAACTCACTGCAAATGAGTCCCACTGTACCAGAAGAGCACACAGTGGCAAGCGGCGGCAAGGTAATTATGGTAATAGGCACACATTACCCGACTCATTAACATATCCTGCATAATGTTACCGGCACAAGTCTCGTCACAGCGGCGCGAGTTTGGAGAAAAAAACTATATATATTAAATGTTTGGAGAGTAAAAAAAAAAAGAACTTTGGAGGAAAAAGAATATTGGGCATGTTTTGTTTGTGAAATGTTTGTGGATAGGAAATTTGAAATAAATAATAAGATCGGATTTGTTTGTATGGATATAAAGGCCACGGGATCCAAAACAACAAACAGAAACAAACAAGCAAAAAAACAAGAACTTTGCCCATGATTTATCTACGCTGTTATAGATCATTATAAATTAGAAAGAGACAGTTATGTGTTAGCCAAACGCCTTTAAATTAATTTCTAACACATCCAGTCCATAAGAATGAACCACAGTTGGGAACGGAAAGAGAGAAAGAGAGAAAATATATATAAAAAATAAATAAAAGGCAGAAAAAAGGTAACCCGAGGAGATATTCTAAAAAAAATCTGAGCGTTTTTTCAGCGTAATTTAAGTACTGTTCTCTATTCTTTAAAATCTTAAATCCTTGCTGAGCACCGGAGCGAGTTGAAACTAACGTTATCATGCACTAATGATGATTGATGATGATGATGATGATGATGATGATGATGATGATGATGATGATGATGATGATGATGATGATGACGACGACGATGTTGATGATGATGTGATGTGATATGATTATGTGATGTGATGATGATTACAATAATAATAATAATAATAATAATAGCGAAATATAATAATAATAATAATCACAATAACATTAATAGTATTAATAATTATCATTATCATCATCATTAAAATGATATCATGATAGTAATGATAATAACAATAATAACAGTTATAATAACAATACTAACTGATAATGATGATGCTGGAAATAATTACAATAACAACAATAATAATAATAATAATAATAATAATAATAATAATAATAATAATAACAGTAGTAACAATAAAAACAACAGCAGCAACAACGGCTATAAAAATAATACTGACAATGATAATAATAACATAAATACTACTACCTGCTTTGAATAACAATAATAACAATAACAACCACAGCAATAATAATACATTAAAAAATAGAAAGAAGACTGCCGCTTCCCCTGCCTGCATGTCATGTCATGGTGGCCGCTTCCTGTGACCCGGAGAGCTGTCACGCGGCCATGACACATACGAAAAAAAAGAAAAAAAGGAAGAAAAAAACAACAAAAAACGCACATATCAAATACCCCACAACGTAAACAAGGCACAAAAATAATAAAAAAAAAAATAAAAAATAAAATGAAACAAAAAATAAATAGATAGAAAAAAATTGAGGAAAAAACAAGATAACAATAAAACAAGCACAAAATGGAAGTCAAGAGGGATTAATTCACGAAGCCAAAGAAGAAACAACATCGAGTTTTTTTGTTTTGTTTTTGGTTTTGCAGGAAATGCGAAATCCCACGATTATTTAACAAAGCAACAGCAATAGAAAAGGAGGAGGAGGAGGAGGAAGAGGAGGAGGGGGGGCTGGAGAAGGAGAAGAAAAAGAAGTAGGAGGAGGAGGAGAAGAAAAAGGAGGAGGAGGACGAGGAGAAGAAAAAGGAGGAGTAGAAGGAGGAGGAGGAGTAGAAAATGGAGAAGACGAAG
The DNA here is from genome assembly GCF_042767895.1 of Penaeus vannamei. Taxonomy (NCBI): domain Eukaryota; kingdom Metazoa; phylum Arthropoda; class Malacostraca; order Decapoda; family Penaeidae; genus Penaeus; species Penaeus vannamei. Next base: position 8,722,034 of record NC_091571.1, on the reverse strand, counting down.
GAGGAGTAGGAGGAGGAGGAGAGGAAAAAGAAAAACGAATGAGGAAAAGAAGAACATGAAGGGAAAAAAAACTAGAAGAAAAAATAGAGAAGGAGAAGGATTAAAAGGAGGAAGAGGAGATGAAGAAGAAAAAGGAGAAGGATTAAAAAGAGGATGAGGAGATGGAGAAGAAAAAGGAGAAGGAAGAAAAAGAAAGAGAAGATAAAGGAGGAGGGGGAGAAGAAGAATAGGAAGTAGGAGGAGGGAAAGAAGAAGCAGGAACAGGACGAGGAAGATTAAGAAGAAGAGGGAGATGATGATGCAGGACGAAAATGAGAAAAGGAAGGAAAAAGAACTAGAAGCTAGAGCACGAGTAAAAGGGGGAAGAGGAAGTGGAAGACCCGACGGAGAAGGACGACGACAACTCCAAAGACAAAGACAAGGAAGAGGAAGGAGGAGGAAGAGACCAAAGACATAAAAGAGCCTAAAGAGCCATGCCTGTGAATGCTGCCACAATATATCATGCACCTGAAACTCCCCTCCCCCCTCACCTCTCCCCTTTCCCCTCTCCCCTCCCACTTCCCTCAACCCCCTCCCCTCCCCCTTTCCCCTTCCCCCTCCCTCTTCCCCCTCTCCCCCCCTCAACCCCCTCCTTGACTAATTTCGTGCCATTTTGTGTCATGATTCTTTCGAGATTGTGACACAGACGTCGGCCTCCACGTGCGTAGACATCCGGCCCGAGCGCGGACGGGACTTCGTGTCAAAGGCGGTTTAAAGAAAGGGGGGAGGAGGAGGGGGAAGGGGAGGAGGAGGAAGGGGGAAGAGGAGGAAGGGGGAAGAGGAGGTGGAGGCAGTAGAGGGGAGAGGGAAGGAGGAGGAAGAGGAGGAGAAGGAGGAGGAAGAGGAGAGGAGGAGGAAGAGAAAAGGAGCAGGAGGAGGTGGAGGCAGTAGAGGAGGAAGAGAAAGACGAGGAGGGAAGAGGGGAGGAGGAGGGGGAACGGAGACTGAGTAGGGGTGGGGGGGAGGCTGGAAAAGAGGAAGAAGCAGATGAGAAAGGGAGGAAGAGGAGGGAAAGGTGAGGATAAAAAGGAGAAGGAAGGAGGAAGAGGAAAGGAGGAGGAAGGGGGAAGAGGAGGATAAGGAGGAAGGGGGAAGAGGAGGAGGAAGGAGGGAGAGGAGGATAAGGAGGAGGAGGGGGTGGAAGAAGGGGGTGGGGGAGGAGGATAAGGAGGAAGAGGGGGTGGAGAAAGGGGTGGGGGAGGGAGAGGAGGAGGAAGAAGAGCAGTAGCAGCAGGAGGAGGTGGGAAGAGGAGGGGGAGGAGGAGGAAGAGGAAGAGGAAGAGGAGATGGAGGAGGAGAGTAGTAGGAGATGGAGGAAGAGGAGGAGGAAAAGGAGGGAAGAGGGGAGGAGGAGGGGGAACGGAGACGGAGCAGGGATAGGAGGAAAGGGGGAAAAGAGGAGGAGGAAGAAGAGGAGAAGGGAGACGCGAAAGATAACATAGAGGAAGATGATGAGGATGAGGAAAACGGAGGAAACGAAAAGACGACGACGAGGAGAAAAAAAAAGAAAGGGAAAATGAAGAAACTGATGGAGGATGAGAAAGAAAGAAAAAGAAGATAAAGACAACACTCGAAGAGGAGGTTAAACAAAATCACCACAATGACAAAGAGAAAAGAAGGGAGATAACCAACAGAGAGAAGAACGCAAAAGCACCGAAGAGGAAATAGAAAAATAGGAAAGAAGAAAAGAACCGAGATGTTTAGGTCAGTCCTCAACCAAAACCCACCCAAGTAGGACCTCGAACCAACACAACAGTTCCTCCAACCACACTCGATCCTCACGCAAACATCAAACGATTAGCCAACAAGCGACAAACAACCAATTCCAAACAACCAAAACAGAAATGGGTAGTTGCAGATAAAGAGGGGAAGGGGAGAAATAAGGATAAGACGAATTAATAGATATAAATCAGCCCCTCACACGAAAAACCGCAAGAGTGAAATATCCATAACCACCCTGAGGTCACATTTGCATATACTGTCACGCACGCAAGACAACACAGCATAAGGGTAACACATGCCGTCAGCCGAGGGGACGGGGAACGAGCTACCAGTACACGCATTTTAAATACGCCTAACTATGAAACATAGATGCTGACACGCACACAACACGGAAAAATAAGTACACAGATGCTGACACGAACATTACATGGAAAAATACGTACACAGATGCTGACACGAACATAACATGGAAAAATACGATACGCATATAAAACCAAAAGCTTCTGTACGCACATAATTGAACAAAAACTCTTTTAATTTCACGTCGCAGAGCCGCCAAGAGAAATTATCACTATACGTCTTTATATACACAGTACATACCAGTACCTTTCATATACATATATATCACACAAACGATAAAAAAATGCAATGAACATATATTTCAACTACTCAGTGGTAAAGAAAAAGAATCATAATCATACAACACGCTCGATACAACATCCATTCATCGTCACATATCACAACATAATGGAGCAAGCAGCACCCGTACAAGCAAGAAAGAAAAGAGAAACACAAAGCGAACATGGCAACGCACGCACCCCCCCCCCCTCCTCTTGCAAGGAAAAAAAAATACATAGCAACACAGACGTTGTGTGACGGGGAGTCAACAGGTGCCGTGACGTACTTCCTACACAAAAAAGAACAGAAAAAAACGGGAAAAAATGAGTGTTGGCGAGAGCTTCACCTGGACAATACGGAGGTACTCAACTGTATTACTGTCTGTACGTGCTGATAACGGTGGTGTGACGTCATGAATGAAATGGCGTGACGTATAGGCCAAATAATCTTTTGTGTCCAATATTTCAAGCGGTTTCCTTTCTTTTTTTTCTTTGTTGTCTATCTCTTAAACGCACCATTATGAGATCAATCATTCTTTTTCTTAGTAAGTTTAACCATGAATGATGCAGCCGTGTTGATGGAGATACTGCTCTAAGTAACTATCACACATACACGCTCTCTCTCTATCTATCTATCTCCCTCCCCCTCTCCTTCTCCCTCTCTCTCCTTCTCACTCTCTTTCTTCTTCTCCCTCTCTCTTTCCTTCTCCTTCTCTCTATCTCTCCTTCTCCCTCTCCCCATCTCTTTCTCTCCTTCTCCCTCTATCTCTTTCTCTCCTTCTCCCTCCTTCTCTCCATTCCCCCCTCCTCTCTACCCATCTCTCTCCTCCTCTTTCCCTCTCCCTCTCCCTCTCCCTCTCCCTCTCTCTCCCTCTCCCTCTCCCACACCGCAAACTCATTCGCACAGCACGTCACATAATGCAATTATGTCACGTGACGAAGTTATCCGCTCATTTTCCTAGTTCCTCCTTGGTTCGTGAACAGTAATTAAGTATTTAACAGGAGAACGCAGGAATGTTAATGCGGTCGCTTCCACTCTGCACGCAACGCAAGCAGCCTCGAGGAGTACATAATGTGTTTTCTTCTCCTTCCTCTTCTTGTTTTCTTCTTCTTCCTCTTGTTTTTTTCTCTTCTCCTTCCCCTTCTTGTTTTCTTCTTCTTCCTCTTGTTTTTTTTTTCTTTTCTTCTTTCCCTTCTTTTTATTTTCTATTTTTCTTTTTTTCCTTTCCTTCGTCTGCTTCTTCTTTTTTCTCTTGTCGTTTTTGTTGTTGTTATTGTTGGTCTTTCTTATTATTATTATTATTATAAGTAGATGCATACCTTCCAAATGCCCAAAATAAGCTTAAGAAGAGCAATACCTTATCTTGACTTGGAGAGAGGCAACAAAGAACAAAATATAACTTGGTGCATAGTATATCTTGAATGAGTCATTCATGAACTGCACTTGGTGAGAGAAGGAGGAGGGAGGGGAGGAGAGGGAGGAAGAGAAGTAGGGGGAGGAAGAGGAGGAGGAGGAGGGGAAGTAAGAGGGAGGGGAGGAGGAAGTAGAGGTGGGGGAGGAGGAGGGTGAGAAGGGGGTGGGGGAAGAGGAAGAGAAGAGGGGGAGGAGGATCCCAAGGGCCAGATCTCCAGTGCCACCTGTCATTTCCTGTGTCACATGTGTACAATTCTCTCTGTGAGAACCACACTCATAAACACACACGCACGCGCGCGCGCGCACACACACACACAACCAAAGGGAGGATGAGTGGAATGAAGAGAGACAGGGAGGAAAGGAGTGAATGAGATGGAGAAAAAGGAGAAAAGGAGGGGAAGGAAAGAGGTAGAGGGAGAACAGAGAATGGGAGAGTGACACGGGTAGGGGTGGAGGGAGGGAGAGAGAGAGAGAGAGAGAGAAAGAGAGAGAGAGAGAGAGAGAGAGAGAGAGAGAGAGAGAGAGAGAGAGAGAGAGAGAGAGTAAGTAAGTTAATGACAAACAATCAGAAAGAGAGAGAACCCCTCTCCCACCTCTCACACACATACAAAACCAGGTCCACGTGCAACCTGTTTTCCTTTGATCAACACCAAGGCATTAACGACGCCCGTAAACAAACTCATCGCCAGAGCCAAAGTATCAGCTTTCAGACACAAACCACCCATCATTCCCCCATTAAAACCACCATACTTAACGATCCAGGCTTCAGTACACGCCATCCCCCATTACATGTTATGCGTCTGGTCTTCCTCCCCCACTCCCCATCTCCCCCTTCCCCTTCTCTCTCCTACTCCCCCATTCTCCATCTCTCCATCCCCCCCTACTCCCCATTCTCCGTCTTCCCATCCCTCCTTCTCTCCCATTCTCCATCTCTCCATCCCTCCCCGACTCCCCAATTCTCCATCTGTCCATCCCCCCCTACTCCCCATTCTCCGTCTTTCCATTCCTCTCCCACTCTTCTTTCTCCGTCTCTCCATCCCTCCCTCTCCCCCATTCTCTATTTCCAATTCTTCCTCCTCCATCATTCCTCCCTCCCCGTCTCTCCATCCCTCCCCTCTCCCACCACATCCGTAACTATCCCAATGACCACGAATTTATGCACTGTCCCCTGTAGCTTTTTGTTAATGTTGTTACATCCAGATGGCGCCACATGCACTCAGCAACTAAGGTCCCTTGTGATCGCTCATAATTCCCTATTACCTAGAAATAGCGGAAAAATTGTTTTAATACTAGCAATATTGATACTGTTATTATTTTATTGAAGTTATGATTATTCAAATCAAAATATTAATAACATTAAAGACAAACAAATATACAAAAAAATCCATAAATAAAGGAGAATGATAAACATGCGAGATACATAATAACTGACTCCTTGCAGAGCCATCTATGTGTAATGACAAAAAATGAACATAAATTACTGTAGGCATGTCATGTACTCTTGCCATGCGTTGGCGACTGGGCTATTCGTCATTAATACGTTTGTTATGTGTCATTTGCTGTTCTGGTTCGTTGTTTTTGTTACAATTTCGTTGTTATTTGTATTCGTTGATTCTCCACGTCTCATTCTTTGTACTGCTGTATGTTATTAGTATTTGTTTTTCTCTGTTCTTGATAAAATTTCTTTATTCGTTTGTTGTCCTTTTTCGTTACTTTATTTTTTTTCGCTATTGATTCAATCATTCCAGCTGTCTATTATACACCGTACTTAGTTATTCATTATTCACCATTATTTCTTTCGGTAAACGGCTTGTAAACTCCTCGTTATTTGTGATTTTCATATCCTATTCGCGATCCCTCATCTTTTCTTTGTCATTTATTGCTCGTTATTGGTAATTTAAACTATTCGTTTTTTTCGTCACATGAAATCTATTATACTACCACTTATCCCCTATTTATCATTCTTCAATTTTTCTCCCTATTCATCATTCCTCACTTCCTACCGACTTCATCCGAGACCAGAACCAGCAATTAATCCCCAACCATCCAGCCACTCAACCACCCAGCCAAACAATCACCTAACCATCCAACAAACAACCGCACAACCATCCAGTCCGTATATACAACCAAACCACCACCCACTCCCCATCCTTTAATCCCCCAACCATAACAACCACTCAACCAGACAACCACTCAACCAGACAACCACTTAACCAACCCCCCCCCCACCCCAGACCCTCCCCACACACACAACCAAACAACCCTCCGACCCCCATACAACCATCCACCCCCACCCCCCTTCCATCCACCCCCCCCCCAACCCCAGGACAACCGAATGAATGGCACAAACGTTCATTTCTCAGCTTATTAACTCGAGTTTGTTTTGTGGAGTCGGACCGCACTTTTATTATGTAATTAGTAGCTTTAAAAGGGTGGTTCGAGCACGGTGCGGTTTCTCCCTCGCGGTGGGGCGATGACCGTAAAATCTGTATTAAATCTTAATATCTCCTCCTGGCGGCTTCGGTTTATTGATAAAATGCACGTGAACTGTGGTTAAGGAAGGAAGTTTAAAGGGGAGGGGAGGGAAGGAGTGGGAAGAGGAGGGAGGTAGGTAAGGTGGGAGGGTAAGAGGGGAGGGAGGGAGGGAGGGAGTGGGAGGAGGAGGGAGTGGGAGAAGGAGGGAAGGAGTGGGAGGAGGGAGGGAGGGAGTGGCAGGAGGGAGGTAGGAAGTGGGAGGAGGAGAGAGGGGAGAGAGGGAATGGGAGGAGAGAGAGGGAGTGGGAGGAGGGAAGGAATGGGAGGAGGGAGGTTGGAGGGTAGGGAGGGAGAGAGGTAGGGAGTGAGAGGAGGAGGGAGGGGAGAGAAGGAATGGGAGAAGGCGGGAGGGGGGGAGTGGGAGGAGGGAGGGAGGGAGGGAGAGAGGTAGGGGGTGGGAGGAGGAAGGAGGGGAGAGAGGGAATGGGAGGAGGGAGGAGAGAGAGGTAGTGGGAGGAGGGAGGTAGGGAGGGTAGGGAGGGAGGGAGGGGAGAGAGGGAATGGGAGGAGGAGGGAGGAGAGAGAGGGAGTGGGAGGAGGGAGGGTAGGAGGTTGGGAGGGAGTGGGAGTGGGAGAAGGAAGGAGTGAGAGGATATGAGGAAGAGGGAGGGAGGGGGACTAGGAGAGGGACAGAGGGAGGGAGTAGGAGTGCGAGAAGGAAAGAGGGAGAGGAAGTGGGAAGAAGGACGTGAATAATAAGTAGAGAGGAGAGGAAGAGAAAAAAGAAAAAAGTAGGAAGAATTACACGAAGATGTAAGGAGAAGACGTAGGGAAAGAATAAATAATAAGCAGAAGACAATAACAAAGATGAATAAAAGTAAAAATGAAAAATTCCTACAACGCACATGTAATATATATATATATATATATATATATATATATATATATATATATATATATATATATATATATATATATATATATATATATATATATATATATATATATATATATATATACATATATAAATGTAAAGGTCTCAACAACAACCAGAATCGCCCGATCAAGGAAATCAAACGAATCCCTTGCAGCTTGCAACACACTGCGACTTATCCTCTTTACGTTACTCCCCAACTCCCCCTATTATAGTCCACTACGGCTAAGTTAAATATATATATATATATATATATATATATATATATATATATATATGAATAAAAATTGAATAAATTCCATTATGCGGAAAAAAATTATCAGAACATTAAATTTTTATTTATTTATTTATTATTATTATTATTTTTTTAATCGTGAAATGATTAATTCTCCTTTATACTTTATTCACCACTGCCTTTCCTCCCCCTTCTCCATATAAAATCCTTTATACACAATCCTATATATAAGGAACAAGTCTCCAACAGATTACGATACCCCCCCCCCCTCTTCTCCGGGTGGATGGGGAGGGAGAGGGAGAGAGGGGAAGGGGGAGGGAGAGAAAGGGGTAGGGGGGAGAGAGAGGGGGGGAGGGTGAGGGAGAGAGGAAGCGGGGAGAGAGGGGGAAGGGGGAGGGAGGGAGAGGGGAAGGGGGAGGGAGATAGGGAGCGGGGAGAGTAAGGGGGAAGGGGGAGGGAGAGGGGGGAGAGTAAGTGGGAAAGGGAGAGGGGGGAGATTCTATGAGGATATAATGAAACACAAAAACGCGTCGAAACAAACGTACATAAAAAGATGAATGGAAGAGGAAGTGAAGAAGGGAGGAGGGAGTACAGAAAGAGGGGCGGGGGAAGGGAGTAAGAAAGGGAAGGTGAGTAAAAAGGGAAGAAGGGAAGGGAGAGCGAAAGGGAGGAAGGAGAGGGAATATGAAATGGGGGAGGGGAGGGAAATGAAAAAGGGGGAGGAGTAATATGAAAAGGAGAAGGGGGGGGAGAGTAAGAAACGAAGGGGAATAAGCAAGAAAGAGGGAGTAGGTAAATGAGTAAGAAAGAGGAGGAAGAAGAGGGAATGGGAAAGAGGAATAAGGAGGAGGACAGAAGGAAGGGGATAGGAGGAGAGGGAACAAGGGGGGGGGGGGTTGTTAGAGGGGCGTACACGGTCGTAACGGAAAATAATACCCATATACATTTTTTCCCGCGTTTCTTTTATTTGAATTTTTGCAATCCGCGGGGCAATTATTCGAAATTAGTGCATGATAATTGCCAGCCGTTATATTGCGCAGTAACGAAATGCAACGTTAAAAATCTGTTTCTATGAGGAGACTCTTCCATTGTACTTCGGGGGAAAAAGTACTTTACAACGTTCTTGTGCACGGATATAATTTATGGCAAAATGGGACATAATGAATGGAAAATATTCTACGAGTTTATGGGAAACCGTATAAAAGCTGGTTTCGGATATCAGCGAAACATAACGAGGTTTACAACAATGCAACAGACACAGGCATTAATAAAACACAAATCTAGTCAATAAACTAAACCGAGAAAACGAAAAAAAGAAAAGAAAAGAATAAACAGTATAAATTACAACACACATTCCCTGTCCGTGTAGAAAGACGTTGAAAACAGAAATAACTTCCACTTGTAGACACTCAAAATACTGTTATAATGGCTCAAAAATAAGAAAAATACTTGATTTACTTTTCAAAAACTTTCATTTGCTTTTTGCACGTTTTATTTTTTCCATCATTCATTAGTGCTTGTAGCGAACCAGAAGCCTGGCGCCGAGTTGCCAACGAATTCAAGCTATTATAATTTCTCTCCTTTTTTTTTCTTTCATTTCCTGTAGCTCAACGTCCTTATCAATTCATTTTCCTTATCTATATTCCTTTGTTTCCTTCTTATACAGACCAGTTGGCTAGATATAATAGTGAAATAGAATCCGACATTACAGCAAAAAAAAAGAAAAAAAAGGAAACACAAACACGGAAAATCCACAATCGGCACCTCGACTCCTGTAATTACGAAGGGGCTAATGTTAATGTCAGGTTTTTCACACAGTAAAATTATAATGGAACATTTTGGCCTAGTCGTTTACGAGGCTAAGTTAAGTTTCTATGAGCGTAATTTGGCATTGTTTAAAAAGGTGTATAAATTTACCCAAAAAACACTTTTAAGACCAGTTTACTAGCTGATGAAGAGCGAGTGAACTGGAGCCTTTTCATTTGTTTATTTTATTTGCTAAAAATATCTGTCTAAAAATCCCCCCCTTCCCCTCACCCGAACAAATATACAGGGAATACATGAATAACTGAGAAAATACAGGTAAATAGATGAAATAATGATAATGGTAATAATAATATAAAACAAGTTCTTTATAAACTGACTTTTCTCCTTATTATTGATGTTAGTTATTGAAATTGAATTTCCTCAGAATGTTTACTTAATTAGCCTTGGGAAACAAATATTCCAATGTAAAAATAAAACCAAATTAAGAATAGATAATACCAGTAAAAGAGAAAAACAGGATAAAAAAACAAACAAACGAAAAGTCAGTGATTTTCAAAAGCAAGAATTTATACCAATTTCACACCTTGTTCTCCTCAAAGCCACTGCCCTCCCCTCTCCTCCAACCCCCCACGTTTGTCTCTTAACTCTTCAAACTCTCTTTATCAATTTCCCTCATTTTGCCCCCCGCTCCTACCATACACAACCTCCCATCACCCAATCTCATTCTAACAACTCAAATCCTTGAACATTTTAACATCCCATAACCCCTAATTTTAACAATCCGTCCACATACACTATGAGAACCCCCCCCCCTTTCACTTTCCCATTTTAAGAATACTTCATATCTTCCTTTTCATGTTAACAACCTCATTTCCTCATTTTGACAAATTCTTCCCTAGCCCCTCCTCATTTTAACAACCTTCGATACACACAATCTCCTCAAACTCCTTCCTATTTCTTTCCATATCTCGCTATCTTCAACGCTCAAATAAATTTCAACATATTCAAGGCCCCCCAGAATCTCTTAATTTTAACTTTATTTTTTAACTTTAATTTTATTGGGTTAACATTCTCATCTTAAATTAGCAATTGCTCCACACGCAAACACCATTTTAACAACCCTCTAACCCCTCTCCATACAACCTTCTAATCCCTCTCCATTTTAACAACCCTCTAATCCCTCATTTTAACCCTCTAACCCCTCCCCATTTAAACAACCTCTGACCCCTCTCCATTTTAACAACCGTCTAACCCCTCCCCATTTTAACAATCCTATAACCCCTCTCTATTTTAAGAACCCTCTAACCCTTCCCCATTTTAACACCGACTCCAACACTAGCTCCCGTATCCATTCCCCATTTTCGTAATCTTCCCGACAATTCCTCCTACCCCTCCCCTCTCCCCACATGAACCCCACTCCCTACCCCCCTTATTTTAACTACCCTTACTCTACCCCTATTGGACCCCTTTCAGCCTCTCTCCCCTACTCCCTATTTTAACTACTCTCTTACTACCCATTTCAACAACCCTCTCCTACCTTCATTTTGACACCTTCCCCGAACTCCCCATTTAAACAACCCCTCCCCTAACCCCCATTCTGACCCCTTTTCCTCACCCCATTTTGACGGCAACCCCACAATTTAACAACCCTCTTCTAACCCCCATTTTGGCATCCCCATTTACCCTCCCCCCTCCCCCTCCCCACCATCACAACCGGACACACCATGACCGCAGTCGATCATCTATAAGACCAACATTTTTTTCTCTTTCTTTCTTAGTTCTTATTCTGATTCCTTCCCCCTCCCTTCCCCTCCCCTCCCCTCCCCCCTCCCCCCTTTCGTAGTCTCAAGTAGGACATTGATTTACAGCGTGTTGCCCAACGTGAATTATTGCCCATCAAATCTTACTTGAAGCGTCTGATGCCATCCCGGACTCTCAAACTTGGCGCCGCCTGTCATAGGGGGTGATTTCGCCTTGCTTGCCAATGGGACGTGAACCTTATCCCCTCACACCGAGAGCGTTAATTCGTCGGGGGTAAGATAGTGATTTTGTCTTTTTCTCTCTCTCTTTCCCTCTCTCTGTCTCTGTCCCTTTCTCTATCTCTCTTTTTCACTGCCTTCTGACTCTTTCTCTTCTTCCTCATTTCATTCCACCTTACCTCCCCCTTCCCTCCACCTCGTTCCCTCCTCCCTCAGTCCATCCTCCACCTTGTTCCCTCCTCCCTCAGTCCCTCCTCCACCTCCTTCCTTCCCTCCTCCCTCAGTCCCTCCTAGACCTCCTCCACCTCCTTCCTTCCCTCCCTCCCTCCCTCCCTCCTCCTTCCACACCTTCCCTCCCTCCCTCCTTCCACACCTTCCCTCCTTTTCACCTTCCCTCCCTCCTTCTCTCCTTCCCTCCCTCCCTTTCTCCCTCGCAAATCATGAACTAATTTTCTCTCCCGATCGCCCGAGTTTCACGGAATCATATCATTTCAAAATCCTCTGTATCTTGACCAAGAGTGTAACGTGAGATGACATTTCCTCTGCCAAAGGCCCGGGCTCGCAGCGGCGGCGAATAGACTACTTAAAAACCAGGATTTTAGCCGAGGGTTAAAGGGTGCTAGAGGCAGGGGTTTCGGTGCCTTTCTCTCGTCGCTCGGATTTCTCGTCGTCTCCTCTCTCTTTCGGTTGAATTCTATCTTTCGTTATCCCTTAGTCTTTCTATCTCTATTGTCTTCTCTTCGCTTCGCCTCTCTCTCTCTCTCTCTCTCTCTCTCTCTCTCTCTCTCTCTCTCTCTCTCTCTCTCTCTCTCTCTCTCTCTCTCTCTCTCTCTCTCTCTCTCTCTCTCTCTCTCCTGCATCTCTCTCTCTCTCTCCTGCATCTCTCTCTCTCTCTCCTGCATCTCTCTCTCTCTCTCTCTCTCTCTCCTGCATGTCACTCTCTCTCTCTCCTGCATCTCTCTCTCTCTCTCAGGAGGGTGTTGTATCTGCCAGTATAAATATATACGATGTATTTAGTCGACTCAACTCGACGTTTCCTGAAGATAAACACACAGGCTATACAAACAAATAAGTATAAAAAAAAGTATGCAGTCATTCACACACACACACACACACACACACACACACACAAGCCTACAACAGCAATAAAACTAACAACCTTCCATCCAATCCTATTTACTCCCTCGCTTTCATGCTTTCAGCCTACACCCCCCCCCCCACCGTGCATGAATGGAACCTTAGTCATCAGAACCCCAAAATTTAAACCTTAACGATGTAGGTTCTCGATCAGCTGACTCGACCCCAAGCACGTATCACACTCCTTCGTAATCTGAAATCTGACCGTTAGATTTTTTTCTTCTGATATATCGTGAGGACATTTTTTTCTTCGATAAATTTATCCTTGGTTTATCAAAATGAATGGTTGTGTACCTATCGATACCGTCTTTGTTGTTATTGTTTTCACTAATATTACTGTTTCTATAACTACTCGTTTGATAGCGATAGTGATAAAGATGACATAATGATGATGGTGACGATACCTACACTGCTACTATCTGCTGCCTCTGTTATTTCTACTATTGTCACTACCCCAGCAATTACCAGTACTACTACTACTACAGTACTGTTTATACTATGCTTCTAGTGTATTCAAGCGAAGTAAAACAAACAAAAAGACATTGTACGCAGTAACAAAATTACATCAGTAAACAATATATTAACAACAATTAACATTATAACAGCTAATATCACCAAAATCGCTATAACATTATTATTTTAACATGCTTCACTAGTCAACGAGGGCAACCATTATAAAGAAAACGGGATTCCCGCTACTGGGGCAACTAAATTAGGTTTTCATTTGTTTTCTAAGTTTTAATAGAATCAATTACTTACTGGAAATTTTTGAGTAATCATTCACCTATAATATCTTGCTTTTTTGGTTTGTATATTTACTTGTTTTGTACTAGTGTGTGTTTTACTCAAGCTCACTGTATTTGAATAAATGTAGAATAATTATACATATATGTCATGTACATTTATTACAAAATCAAAATACACAGAACTTGCATATCACACTCACATAAACAAAATATAGTAAAGCGAAATGAAAACACGAAAAATGAATAAGAAATAAAATCAGAAATTGATCCATTCACAGAACAAAACAATCTCTCTATTAATCTTATATATCAATCTATATTTCAATATTTTTTGCGCAAAAAAAAAACAAACAAACAAAATAAAAAAAAATAAAAGTCGAAAAAAATTGTCCCGAAACACATCTCGCAGTTCATTAAAACGGGGTTCCGATCCGTCGCGTTTCTACGGACAACTGACTCGACTTTTCCCTAATTAAAATTTTACAGCTCCCCCGGATATACGGCAGACTAATTAACCCCCCCCACCCCCGTTACCCCTCAGCCCTACCCCCTTCTCCCCTCTCTCGTTTCAAAAAAGTTATCTCGGTTTATTTCCCTCTCTTGCTGGTGGGAATTCTTTGTCTCTGTCTCTCTCTTAATCTGTCTGTCTGTCTGTCTCTCTTTCTGTCGTACTCTGTCTTTCTCTTTCTCTCAATTTCTCTCTTCCTTTTTCTCGCATTCTTTCTTTGTATCCTTTCCACTCTCCCTTTCCCTCCCTCCCTTTCTGCTCATCCTTCCCCCTATCCCTCTCCCTCCTTTCCTATCCTTTGCTCTCTCCCTCCCCCTCCATCCCTCCCTCCCTAACCCTCTCCCTCTTTTTCTATCCTTCGCTCTTTCCCTCTCCCTCTCCCTCCCAAACCCTAACCCTCTCCCTCCTCCCCTCTTTCCCTATCCTTTACTCTCTCTTTCTCTCCCTCCTCCCCTCTTTCCCCATCCTTCACTCTCTCCCTACCCCTCCCTCCCTCTTAAATCCCCTCTTCCCCTATCCTTCACTCTCTCCCTCTCCCTCCTCCCCTCTCTCCCTATCCTTCACTCTCTCCCTCTCCCTCCTCCCCTCTCTCCCTATCCTTCACTTTCTCCCTCTCCCTCCCTCCCTACCCCTCCCCCTGTACCTCCCTCCCTCCCAATTCGTTCTCTTCTGAAAGTCATTCCATTTGACCCACTAATAAGGAAAAAAATTCACTCCCTGATCCGCCTTTATGAAAATTATCCAATAAACCACGATTTCTTCTTATTGATAGCGGCATACTTGGCATTTTCCTCTCATACCCTCTTTTTTCTTTTCTTTTCTTTTCTCTCTCTCTTTCTTTCTCATAAAATGTGATTTCTAATCCGACCTTATCAAGGCGACCTGATAATCTAGAGCTTTCATTGATACTTACAATGCTTGACATTTCACTCAATCTTCGGTTCGTTCTCGACTCCAGCTTTTATTTAACGTCTTTCGAGTTTCTTTCTGTTGCAACTTACATCGATGCAACGGAGAGGGATCTTGCTTGAAATAAAGATGGTATTTTTTTATTGCTCTCGTGGCTGTGTTACTTTCGCTGTATTTACCAGTTAATGTTTTTTTTTCTATTAATATAATAAATATTGTTGTTGTTTTTGTTATGATTATCGCTATCAGCTTTATTGTCCTCATTGTCATTATCATTATCATCGTACTACTACTACTTCTACTACTATTACTACAACTGCAATACAACAACAATTACTTCTACAACTACTGTCACCCACATTACCACCAAATAACAACGAAAATTTACTATTCCACAAAATTCCTCACAACCAACATCACTATTCCTATCCCACATCAACCCCAATTAAGATCGATATCAACACCCCATAATTAGCCCACTTACTATCGCACTTACCATCATCGTTATCATAATAACCGTAGTAATTATCATTCCCACTTATCTCTCCAATCTCCTGCACATAATAATTAAACGTTATCTCGGTTCATCCCTGCATTGTCAAGGGAGTTCAACCAAGATCGTAATTACAGCTAATTATCGCTACGGAAGATGACGGTGCATAATTATCATCAGTGCTCATCAACGCCTGTTAATCAAACTGGGGAGAGAGCTTGTTCAATGAATAATAAATATATAATAAATAAATTAATAAATGAATATGTATTGATGAGACAAGTAAGTAAAAGATAAATAAAAGATTAAGGAATGAATAAAGAAATAAAGT
Organism: Penaeus vannamei; assembly: GCF_042767895.1. Classification (NCBI taxonomy): domain Eukaryota; kingdom Metazoa; phylum Arthropoda; class Malacostraca; order Decapoda; family Penaeidae; genus Penaeus; species Penaeus vannamei. The sequence continues at coordinate 8,706,728 of NC_091571.1, read as the reverse complement.
AATAAATAAACAAACATATAAATATAAAGCAAATAAGTACATAAATGGGAATGTATAACTACATAAATACCGTTATGATTATATGTAAATGTTTCCATACAAGATCCTCAATACAACGAATAATGAATAAAAAATTGATATGATTAACGAATAAAATTATGCATAATTAATAAAATAACGAATAACGAAGAAAATGAATAATAATGAATAAGACGATAAATAACGAACAAAGAGATATAAAATGAAAATGAACAAAATGATCAACAGCATCCATGCAACATTCACAATGCAATTGATGTCGCGATATTCCATCTTGGAGAACTGCGCGCCCCCGCCCCCGCCCCCGCCCCCGCCCCGGAGAGCAACCGACTTTCCTCAACCGTAGCTTCCTGTTGAGCAATCACACGGCCGGATGAGCGAGAGAACTCGTTATTATAACAATCAGCTCCGAGACGTAATTACCGGCTAATGACTGGCACGGCTTAATAATCTCATTAACAGAAGCTCAGGGGTGTTTAGGAGTGAATGTTACACATGTCTACACACACACACACGTCCGTACATACACACAATACACTCGCGCACACACATGCGTACACACATCCGCGCGCGCGCACACACACACACGCACACACACACACACACACACACACACACACACACACACACACACACACACACACACACACACAAACAAACAAACAAACACACACACACACGCACGCACGCACGCACACACATAATCATGCACAGAAAGCACAGAGGTGACAGACAGACACAGAACAGCCATACATGCACAGAACTGATAAGACTAGCATAGAACTGACAAACGCGCACACAGCAGGCAGTCAAGCACAAACCTCATAGACGAATAAAGAACAGCAAGTCAACCACAGAACTCACAGAAAAGCACGAAACTAACAGACGAGTACAGAACAGCTCGATAAGCACGGACCTTACAGACGTACAGACCTCACAGAAAAGCAAAGAACTTACAAACAAGCACAGACCTCACACACAATCAGAGAACTCACACACAAGCACAGAACTCTCACACAAGCACAGAACTCACATACAACCAAAGACCTCACCCACAAGCACAGAACTCACACACAAGCACAGAACTCACATACAACCACAGACATCACACACAAGCACAGAACTCACACACAAGCACAGAACTCACATACAACCACAGACATCACACACAAGCACAGAACTCACATACAACCAAAGACCTCACACACAAGCACAGAACTCACACACAAGCACAGAACTCACACACAATCAGAGAACTCACACACAAGCATAGAACTCACATACAACCAAAGACCTCACACACAAGCACATAACTCACATACAACCACAGAACTCAAACAGAAGCACAGACCTCACATACAACCACAAAACTCACAAACCACAGAAATCACAGACAAACACAGAACAGGCCGATTGAAAACAGACACCCAAACACCCAGCCACAGCACGACCCACCGACCAACTCCCCACCATCGCCGAACACAGCAAAAGGTCAAACAAATCGAGGCAAAAGACGATGGTGATAATAATGATAATGACGAGGATGGATGCGTGATGGTGGCCACGGGGGGGAGGGGGGAGGGGGGGATAGTGACACCCCCGAGCCTCGTATCAAAGTCAGAATTGCAACCTCTGTCTCGTGGTTTGGAGCGACCGCAGCGCCAAAATTGCCCCTGGTAATGATGAGAAACAATCGAGTTTATCATTTCTTTTTGTTTATCTTTGTAGTTAATCGTCACCTGTTCGCGCATAGACCCCCTTTAGGATTACGCGGTCCGGGGCCTGTTATCTTGGGCTTTTGTAATATCCATTCGCGAATTGTAATCAAGCTGAAAATGGCAGTTGGGTTGTTATGCACTCGTTTTAAAAATGGGCCTCTGGTTATAAACGAGTTCTCTTATTTTAAAAAAATACGCCTTTGGTTACGGATTCCTCTTAAAATAATGCCTAGGGGTTTGTTAATTCAAATGCATTTTGATTGGACATTATCACGGGCACTTCTCGACTTCAGCCACAAAACGAAAGGTCATTCTATGTAAAATACGCTTGAATATTTCTCGCGGTTTACATAATGTATTTCTTTAAATTATCTATTCTTCTCTCACTCCTACACATTCAACTGAAGAGAGGAGAGAGACAGAAAAGAGAGAGAGAGAAGGGAGGGAAGGACGGAGGGGGAGAGAGGGGAGGTAGGGAAGGGGGAGAAAGGGGAGAGAAGGAGGGAGGGTGGGAGAGGGGAGGGAGTGGTTGGGGGAGAGGGGAGGAGGGGGGAGGGGGAGAGGGGGAGACGGAAAGGGGGGAGAGTGGGAGAGAGAAAGGGGGGAGAGGGAGAGAGAAAGGGGGAGAAGGAGAGAGAAAGGGGGAGAGGGAGAGAAAGGGGGGGAGAGGGAGGGAGAAAGGGGGAGAGGGACGGAGAAAGGGGGGAGAGGGAGAGAGAGAGAGAGAGAGAGAGAGAGAGAGAGAGAGAGAGAGACAAACAGAGAGAGAGAGAGAGAGAGAGAGAGAGAGAGAGAGAGAGAGAGAGAGAGAGAGAAACAGAGAGACAGAGACAGACAGACAGACAGACAGAAACAAACAGACAAAAGGCACCTACACACTTCAGATTTACAAAAGTCATGCTATTTATAAAAATGCATCACCGCGAGAAATAATTACCGCCTTACCTTCGACTGTTACCCCTCCCCCTCCCTTCTTTCCTCCCCCTCCTTCCCCACAAACAATTGCGGGACCGTTAATGAGTCGTTAAAACTACAGTTAAAAAAAGAAAGACGAGAAAAAAAGAATAAAAAAAATTGAGGTAAACAAAGCACAATCAGTTATGGTTTCGAGAAGACAATGGTACGAAAATATTAATTAGAATTTCTTTCAAAGAGTTTTATAACAGCTTGGGTTCAGGTGAGAGGACGTTAGCTGTTATTCCTCCCCCCCCCCCTTCCATCCCTCCCTCTCCTGTCATATAACCCCCCCCCTCTTTCCTACACCCCCTTTCCCTACCTTTCTTATTTCTTCTACTTCTTCCTTCCTTTATCCTCTCTCTCTCTCTCTTCCCTTCTCTGTATTCCTTATACCTTATATACTTCCTACCTTCCCTATTCTTATCTACCTTATTCCTTCTCCTTCTCTACCCTAGCCATTCTCTGCTTTCTCTCCTCCCTGCCACTTCCTCCTTCCATCTTACACTCCATCCTTATCCTCTCTTCCCTCTAACCTTTTCCCTTCCCCCCTTCTCTCTCTCTCCTTTCCCATTATCAACCCTTTCCTAATTTCTTCCTCTCCTCTCTTCTCCCCTCCTTCTTCCCCGTATTCTCATTCTCTACTCCTTCCCTATAACCCTTTCCTTCTCTCTCTCTCTTCCTCTTCCTCCCCCCTTTTCTCTCTCTTTCTTCATCCCTTACCCCTCTCCCTTTCTCCCCCTCCCCTCCATTCCCTTCCCCACCACTTCCCTAACAAACCTCCCCCCTCCCCCTACCGTCCCCTAAACCCTTCAACCCCCTTCCCCCTCCTCTCCATACCCTTCCCCCCTAACAAACCCTCCCCCTCCCCCTACCGTCCCCCAAACACCCTTTAACCCCCCTCCCCCCCTCCCATTTATTTCTTTCGGATGATGACAATTATTCTTTCAGTATCAGCTAATGGCTCTTGAGAGAGAACACGGATCCTTCGCCGAGACAATAGACGAATGACCGTAAAGAAAATGTGGCTTTGTTAATCGCTCTTAA
>NC_091571.1:8680470-8685470 GCF_042767895.1 Penaeus vannamei | reverse complement strand
TATATATATATATATATATAATTTTCATACATATATATTGTATAACCAATTATGAATACATCTATATCAATCTTTCTATAATTCTCTCTATATTTACATACATACAAACGTAGATACATATATGTATATGTGTATACATGCATATAAATATACATATATATATTTATGTGTACGTGTGCGTGTGTGTGTGTGTGTGTGTGTGTGTGTGTGTGTGTGTGTGTGTGTGTGTGTGTGTGTGTGTGTGTGTGTATGTGTGTGTGTGTGTGTCTGTGTGTGTGTGCATACATAAATATATATATATATATATATATATATATATATATATATATATATATATACCATATATATACATATAATATAAAATACATATATATTCATACTGTGATGCAGATATATTAGACTCAAAATTTTGCTCGACTCTTTCTTTCGTTCTTTCGTTCCATTCCATTAACTCCCGTGTTTCTCTCTTCGGCAAAAGTCCGCCACATTTCATTTTTTCACGAGGTTTCACTTAATCAACTAATATTTAGATTAAAGGTATTATGATTTTTTTTCTTTTTTTTTTTTATTAAAACATGTATGAGAACCCTTCCTCGGATAAGCTAAACATTAAAAACCACAACCCTAAAGGACACGGGCCCGAATACATACACACATAAATACATACATACAATCACACACACACACATGCACGTTGAGAGAGAGAGAGAGAGAGAGAGAGAGAGAGAGAGAGAGAGAGAGAGAGAGAGAGAGAGAGAGAGAGAGAGAGAGAGAGAGAGAGAGAGAGAGAGAGAGAGAGAGAGAGAGAGAGAGAGAGAGAGAGAGAGAGAGAGAGAGAGAGAGAGAGAGAGAGAGAGAGAGAGAGAGAGAGAGAGAGAGAGAGAGAGAGAGAGAGAGAGAGAGAGAGAGAGAGAGAGAGAGAGAGAGAGAGAGAGAGAGAGAGAGAGAGAGAGAGAGAGAGAGAGACCTAAAACCATCCGTCTCCGAAAGGCATCTTACTAAGACAACTTCCAAGTCACAAGTGTTCAGGGTCCACGCACGACCAAGAGTAGGCAGTGTGACGTATTGATCACTACAACAAAACCTGGCAGCTGATTTTATTCGCAGACTAACAACATGGGCAACCTGGAGCAAACTAAGTGCAAAACCCGGTGATATATCTCGCAGAAGAACGAATGAACATTGCATTATTCGCGTGTAATGATGCAGCCTTTCAGATCAACTTAGTTTGAAGTATTGGATACTCTCTTAGTACATGTGTCTACGTTACGATCTCGCTTTGTGACGAAATGATGCTGCACTTGTAATGAATAAAGGAGTAGATAAACAAGTGAATAAACAGTTAAATAATATAAATTGCACTTAATCCTTTTTAAGACAATAGAAGATATGCGTATTGCATTTACGATTCATGTAACCTTTGAGAAGTGAGGAAGAAAAAGAATGAAATAAACTTTATGCAAGGCAGAAAACAATAGACTAATTTCAGCTAATGCCCTGATCTGATTCTCGCAAACACACAAAAATGCAATTATGAAAATTAATTCGCCAACCCGATTCTTTTTTTTTCTTTTTTTTTATTTTCTGCACTTACATATATATAAAGATGAAACAGTACTATAAAACAGATCACTAAACGTGTTACTCTCTCTTATCAAAATGTCGTTCTCTTTTACATCTCCTAAATTAAAATAAAAATTACTACTTTCCAAGTGCAATAAATGAATTAAGAACACCGCGAGGTATTTTGCAATGCACAATTGCATTAAAAGTTGGAGAAATTCTTCTGTAAGGAGGGCATGAAACGCAAATAATCATGGTAACAATGATAATGACAGAGATAATACGTATAATACTATTACATAATAAAAAACAGCACCAACAGTAATAACATTTTATAAATACAGGTAACGGTAAGAGCGATGGTATTAATAGTCGCGCTGGCAAAAATAACATTGATAATGGTGATAATGGTGATAATGATGGTGGTGATTGTGATGATGGTGGTGGTGATCATCATCATCATCATCACACCAGTAACAGATGAAATAATGATAATTACAATAATGTCAACAACAGCAACAATATTAGTCAATAATAAATAAAAGAAAATGAGGGAGAGAAACGAAGTAGACAGAGGAGGAAGTGAAAGAAAGAAAGAAGATGGAGAAGAAGAGAGAGGAGAAGGGGGAGAGAAGTGGAAAGTTGGGAAGAGGAAAAGAGGAGTAAGACAAAGGAAGAGAAGGGGAGAGGAAAAGAAGACGAATGCGAAATGGAGGGAGGGGAGAAGTGGAGAGCAGAAGAAAAAATGAATGAGAAAGGAAGAAGAAAAGAAGAGAAACACAAAGGAAGAGAAAATAGGGGAAAAGAAGAAGAAAGAGCAAAAAGAAATGGAAGAGCAGAAGAGTGGAGAAGAAAAGAGAAGAGAAAAGAAGGCGAGAGAAGAAAAAGAGAAAGAATAAACCTAACGAGACCCGAATTTATCGAAGCATGAAGACGAAGAGGAAATTAAGGAGAACAAGAAGCTATGAGAAAAGGAAGAAGAAGGAAGAGAAGGAACACGAGGGGATAATTTATGGGAAAGCGTGAGAGAAGAATTGGTGTAGGGATAAAGGAATAAAAAGGGCGAGGAAAAGAAAGAGGAGAAGGAGGAGAGGGAAGGAGGGGTAGAGGGGGAGAGAGAGAGAGAGAGAGAGAGAGAGAGAGAGAGAGAGAGAGAGAGAGAGAGAGAGAGAGAGAGAGAGAGAGAGAGAGAGAGAGAGAGAGAGAGAGAGAGACAGAGAGAGAGAGAGACAGAGACAGAGAGAGAGAGAGAGAAGAAAGGAGAGGGAGAGGGAGAGGGAGGGAGGGAGGGAGGGAGGGAGAGAGAGAGAGAGAGAGAGAGAGAGAGAGAGAGAGAGAGAGAGAGAGAGAGAGAGAGAGAGAGAGAGAGAGAGAGAGAGAGAGAGAAAGGAGAGAGAGAGAGAGAGAAAGGAGAGAGAGAGAGAGAGATTGGGAGAAAAGAGAAACAGAGAAAAAAAGGAAAATTAAAAGAAAAAAAAAACAAAATAGCGAGACGGAATCCGTCTGAAAAGGAGAGAAAAAAAAAAAACACAAGAAAACAGAAATTGCAAAGCGAAGCAAATATACAAGGTAGGTGGGGGGGGGGGGAGACAAGGGGGGTAGGGGAGAGATGAAAGAGGGAAAGAAAGATCGCGGAGAATGGGGTTGGGGGTGGTGGTGGGGGGAGGGGAGGGCGTTGGGGGTTTGGGTGGGGTGTGTGGGGTTTAGGGGGGGTAGGGGGCGAAGGGGGAAGGAGGTTCTCTGGAGACGTCAGCGATCATCATTTCTTTTTGTCCGGGCCCCAGATTATGAAAATTGCATGGTAATAGGGGGAAAGAGTTCGTCGTCAACCCCCCCCCCTATCCCCCACCCCGTCAGGCTCCCTCGGCCTCGCTGTAAATATTCAGCAAGGTACAAGGGATACAGTTACACGTATGATACAGCAGCACCAACTTCATCACCTACTTCATCATCATCCTCATCACCAACTTCATCATCAACCTCATCACCAACTTCATCACCAACTTCATCATCAACCTCATCACCAATTTCATCATCCTCATCACCAACTTCATCATCAACCTCATCACCAACTTCATCATCAACCTCATCACCAACTTCATCATCCTCATCACCAACTTCATCATCAACCTCATCACCAACTTCATCATCCTCATCACCAACTTCATCATCAACCTCATCGCGAACTTCATCAACGACCTCATCACCAACTTCATCATCATCACCAACTTCATCATCAACTTCATCATCCTCATCACCAACTTCATCAACCTCATTACCAATTTCATCATCATCCTCATCACCAACTTCATCATCCTCATCACCAACTTCATCATCCTCATCACCAACTTCATCAACCTCATTACCAATTTCATCAACCTCATCACCAACTTCATCATCAACCTCATTACCAATTTCATCATCATCCTCATCACCAACTTCATCATCAACCTCATCACCAACTTCATCATCAACCTCATCACCAATTTCATCATCCTCATCACCAACTTCATCATCAACCTCATCACCAATTTCATCACCAACCTCATCATCTACTTCATCACCAACCTCATCACCAACTTCATCATCCTCATCACCAACTTCATCATCAACCTCATCACCAACTTCATCATCCTCATCACCTTCATCATCAACCTCATCACCAACTTCATCATCCTCATCACCAACTTCATCATCAACCTCATCACCAACTTCATCATCAACCTCATCACCAACTTCATCACCAACCTCATCATCTACTTCATCACCAACTTCAGCACGTAATGGTAATAACGACCATGTAAGTCATTTCGTATATCATTTCCTCTTCTCATCTGACGGCACAACACTTCGTAAACCAAGACGATCCTGTCACCAGCTTTTGCTTCCGCGTAAAACTAAAGAAAGGTTTATGCAACACAGATATGTAGACGTTGTGACAGGTGTGTGTGTGTGTATGCATAACACACACACACACACACACACACGCACACACACACACACACACACACACACACACACACACACACACACACACACACACACACACACACACACACACATATATATATATATATATATATATATATATATATATATATATATATACATACATATATACATATATGGATATATGCAAATAGCATATATGTATATATATATATATATATATATATATATATATATATATATATATATATTATATAAATAGATAGATAGATATACATATACATACGAATATATATATTTATATATATATATATATATATATATATATATATGATAGATAGATATAGATAGATAATAATGAATAGATATGAAGATGAATGATAGATAGATGAATGAATAGATAAATAGATAGATAGATAGATAGACAGACAGACAGACAGACAGATAGATAGATAGATAGATAGATAGATAGATAGATAGATAGATAG
>NC_091571.1:8655470-8667970 GCF_042767895.1 Penaeus vannamei | reverse complement strand
GGGAGGAGGAGGGAGGTGGTAATGAGTGGGAGGGGGAGGGAATGAGTGGAGGGAGTGAGGAAAGGGAGGGAAAGGTGGAACGAGTGGGAGAAGGGAGGGAATGAGGAAGGAGGAGAGGGAGGGGAGGTGAAACGAGGGAGGAGGGAGAGGGAAGGAAGAGAGGAGGAAAGGAGGAGAGGGAGGGGAGGTAGAACGAAGTGGCAAAGGAGGGAGGGAAGGAGGAGGAGGAAGGAAAGAGAGCGGAGGTGGAACAGATGGTGGAAAGGGATGGGAGGAAGAGGGGAAGGGAGAGAAAGTGGGGGATGGAAGGAAGAGGAAGGGAAATGCAAGAAGAGAACTGAAACGAAGAAAGGGAGGTGAGAGGAGGGGAAAGAAGAGGGGAGGGGAGCGAACAGAACGAGAAGGGGAGGAAAAGGGAGGGGGCAATGAGAACCTAGAGAGGTCACCAGGTTCGTTAAGGTCAGCAAATAAATCTTATCCCCTTAACCACACGATGGATAGTTAGAACCCCATTAACAATTCCCATAAAAATGCCGAAAATACCCCCTCTAACGGGTGATCTACGAACGCAAATGGTATGTATTCTATGCACGATACACCACTTAAAACGTGAATTTCCCATGCATTACGCGGCATCATAATTGCAACGCTGTTTGGAATCCGTGACAGAACGTATATTGCAAAGGAGTGCATATCAGTGACTAGAAGCTCCCCCATGATAATACATTAACGTCAAATACCGTTGTATAATTCTCGTTTACGTTATTACCAAATGCAACTGCATTTATCGCTGTTTTTCTTGGGAGTATCAGTATAATGATTCTATCTCTCTCTCTCTCTTCTTCTTCTTCTTCCCTCTCTCTTCTTCATTCTCCCTCTCTCCCTTTTTTTTTACCTCACTCCCCCTCTCCTTTTATCTCTCCCTCTCTCCCTCGCTTTCCTCCTCCTCCTTCTCCCACTCTCCCCCCCCCTCTCATCTCTCCTCCTCCCACTCTCTCTCCCCTCTCTTCCTTTCTCCCTTCCCCCCTCTCCCCTCTCTTCCTTTCTCCCTTCCCCCTCTCCCCTCTCTTCCTCTCTCCCACCTACAAAAACAAAACGCGACAAACAAACACCAACACCAACACGCCCACAATACCCAAAAACCTCACGCCCTTTCTCCTATCAAAAAAAAAAAAAAAAAAAAATGCTTCCTTATAACGAGGTTCGCCGGTGTCGCTATTACAAGCAATTACCACCTCTAAGCTATGGCTATTAGGTACACTATTATCGTAATTACGGGAGCTTCGCGGCGCCATGATCTAATGCGGCGTTGCTAATTGTCTCCTTCATTAACGCGCTCCTTGGCACCGGCTCGGAACGTCGCGTCAATAGAGTCAAGTGTGAAAGGAGAATGGAAGAGGGAAATAGAAGGGAAATTCGATAATGGAAATGGGAAGACAAATGCGTAAAGGGAAATATGATAACAGAAATAGTAAGGCAAATGCGAAAAGGGAAATGTGATAACGGAAATAGTAAGACAAATAGAAGGAAAATTTAAAAATGGAAATAGTAAGATAAATGAGAAAAGGGAAATGTGATAATAGAAATAGTAAGACAAATACAGGGAAAATTTAATAGAGGAAATAGTAGAATAAATGCGACAAGGGAAATTTGATAACGGAAATAATAAGACAAATAGAAGGAAAATTTAATCTTAGCGTGTAAGGTAAAAGCGACAAGGGAATTTGATAACAGAAATAGTAAGACAAATACAGGGAAAATTTAATAGAGGAAATAGTAGAACAAATGCGCTCAAGGGAAATTTAATTACTGAAATAGTGAGACAATTGCAAGGAAAATTTGATAACGGAAATAGTAAGACAAATTCGTCAAGAAAATTTGATAACAAAAATAGCAAGACAAATTAAATACAGTAAGGGGAATTATGTAGAGACTGATAGAAAATACAGCAATGAAAATTAAAAGATAAAAATACAGTAAGGAAATTAATTTCAATGATATAAACACAGGGAAATTAAATCAAGATCAATAGAAAATACAAAAAGGAAAATCAAATGATAAAATTACAGCAAGGTTGAGAAAAATACATAGAAAATACAAGACAATGCAATGATAAAAAATACAGCGAGGAATTAAAAAGCGATAAAAAGAAAATATAGGAAAATCAAGTAAAGATACACAAAATAAAACAAATAAAAATGTAAATACAACAAGGAAAATGAAATATAGACAAATAGAAAAAAACAAGAAAAACTGAACGTTAAAACAAAGTAAGGAAAATTAAATAAATAAACATGGTGTATCAAAATCGTAATTATAACGCAATGGCCAATTCTTAAGTAGTGAAAATAGAAAAAAAAACTAATAAATAAGAAAAGAAAGAGAAAAATCTTCTCGCATCGTCAATTAAGAAACACAAGAGAATAGAAAATTATAGCGAAATAAAAATAAATGAATAAAATGCACCAGAAAACTAAATCAAATGAGAGAAATGTATATATACCATAAATCTATATATAAAAAACTTGTATTTCTAAATCGTTATTTTCGAATTTTCGTCTTTTTAACTAGGCTTGTCGTGACTACCTACTTACAAGACAGTCACATCAATCTTGAAGGAGTATTACCAATAATTATATAATCACCAAAGATGAATCCGATTATAGTATTAAGTGTTAACATTAATGCTAATGCCCATAACAGCAATAAGAAAAAAATGATAATAATGATATACATGGAGTCAGGTTTATTAACGCTAGCATGTGTGTGAAAGTTACGACATTCGTGAAGTTATAACATCTTTTAAAGTTGAAACAACAGTTGGTTGATTAACAAGGAGTCGTAGGTTTAGGTACACAAAATCAATATTCAATGCTGTTCTTTTGATCTAGCATTTTTATAAACATATATGTACATTATATATATATATATATATATATATATATATATATATATATATATATATATATATATACAAGCATTTTTATAAACATATATGTACACAGAAACATATACATACATTTTATATAATACATATACATATATATACATATATATATATATATATATATATATATATATATACATTATATATATATATATACATATATATAATATGTCAATAAATACATATTTCATATATTAATAAACATGTATAAATTGTGTCAGTTAATACATAAGAAATATGTATAATCTAAAATATGTATTATGCATATGATCTATATATATGAAATATGCATAATGTGTAATATGAAATAAAAATGAATATAAACATGTGTATCACTATTTAAAACCAGTGAAGGCGGAGTTGAATAATTAGGAGAATGATGGAAAAGTGGAGAAGGATGATAAATAACGGTGGAGAATTAGAAGTAATGGTGGAGAAGGAGGACAAATAATGGTGGAGAAGGAGGACAAACAATGGTGGAGAAGGAGGAGATATATTGGTGAACTGGTGGAGTAGTCGTTGTCGTAGTGAAAGTAGTAGTTGCAGTAGCGGTAGTGGTACCAGTAGTAGTAGTCATAGTGATTGTAATAGCAGCAGTAATAGTAGAAATTGTAGTAGAAGTAATAGCAGTCGTTGCTGCAGTACCATATGGTGGAGGTGAGTAATGGTGGAGAATGAGAAGAGTAATATTGGAGAAGGAGAAGAGTAATGGAGAAGGAGAAGAATAATGGTGGTGAAGGAGAAGAGTGATAGTGGAGGAAGAGAAGAATAATGGTGGAGAAGGAGGGGAAGAGTAATGGTGGAGAAGGGGAAGAGTAATGGTGGAGGCGGAGAATAATAAAGATGGAGAAGGAGAAGAGGAATGGTGGAGATGGAGGAGAAGAGGAATAGTGGAGAAGGAGGAGAAGAACAATGGTGGAGAAGGAGGAGAAGAAGAATGGTGGAGAAGGAGAAGAAGAATGGTGGAGAAGGAGAAGAGGAATAGTGGAGAAGGAGGAGAAGAGGAATGGTGAAGGAGAATGGTGGATACGGAGGAGAATAATAATAGTGGAGCAGGAGAATAATGGTAGAGAAGGAAGAGAAGAATGGTGGAGAAGGAGAAGAGGAATGGTAAAGGAGTAGTCAGAATATTATTGAAAGCAATAGTAGCAGAAGTGGTAGTAGTTCTAGCAGCAGCAGCAGTAGTAGTAATTGTAGTAGTAGGATTAGTTGCTTCTCTAATATATGGAGAGTAATGGTAATGTATCATTTTCTCTCTCTCTCTCTCTCTCTCTCTCTCTCTCTCTCTCTCTCTCTCTCTCCTTTCTTTCTTTTTTCTTTCTCTCGCGAGAGAGAGAGAGAGAGAGAGAGAGAGAGAGAGAGAGAGAGAGAGAGAGAGAGAGAGAGAGAGAGAGAGAAAGTGAGAGAAAGTGAGAGAGTGAGGGAGAGAGAGAGAGAGAGAGAGAGAGAGAGAGAGAGAGAGAGAGAGAGAGAGAGAGAGAGAGAGAGAGAGAGAGAGAGAGAGAGAGAGAGAGAGAGAAAGAGACTATGTAAGGGAAAGGGAGAAAGAGACAACAAAAGCAACGGACAAACATGATAAAAGAAGGACGAAAGAGAGAAATAGAGAGAAGAAAACACGCGGCGAAAAGCTCTTTAAATCACACTTTTATTGCCATCTCTCGAGAAGCGAAGTCCTGAAGGGCCTCGCATTATCTCTTCAAGAAAGGTAAGGAAGACGGCAAGGCACAGAACCCTGGACATTTTGAAGCGTAAACTAACCAAAGAAAAGTGTTTTTTTTCTAATGCAGCATATATATATATATATATATATATATATATATATATATATATATATATATATATAGACACACAGACACACACACACACACACACACACACACACACACACACACACACACACACACACACACACACACACACACACACACACACACACACACACGCTATATATATATATATATATATATATATATATATATATATATATATATATATATATATATATATATATATATAAATTTAAAGTTATTCAGAATTCAATACAAGCGCGCATGGGCGTGCACACACATATATACATATGTATGTGCTTTTTTTCAAAAATCATAATGAATACAATGGACATTCTTCTAGTGAAAGCACAAATAACAGAAAACACACATCAGCATTTTCTTAAGCATTAACATTTTAAAATCACATAAATACAATTTTTAAAAGAAACTACATATGCAGACTAGACATTATCCTAGTAAAAAATAATAATAATAAAAAGTGAATCGCCATTTCCTAATAGCATTTCCAGCACAAAGAGAGCCAGGAAATGTAGCTGCCACAACACCTGAAATAAAAAGTCCATTGAACTACCTCCATTCCTAAGGTAATTAAGCAACAATCACACGTATCATAAAAATTGAGCGCAATGACGTAAGCAGCGGGACGGAGATAATGAAACTCATAAACGAAACCGGATATGTATTTATTTCTTTTATATTCCTTGCGAGATTCTTATCGTCTTTCGCATAAAAGTTGAAATATCATAACGTTTTATGGTCTTATTTGTGTGTCATACTTTCTGCTTTGCTTATTCAATTCTTGAGACTGTTCTTCCCTTTGTCAATTAAATGAAATAAGTTTTATCAAATTTATTATCTTTTTATGCTTATTAGCACTCGTTTTCTTTCCTCCTCGTTTTCAGGGGAGACTATACGAATTTGTATCCTGTTGGCCAGCACGTTTTTTTCTTTTTGTGATATAGAAGTAATACGTCCAATGACAGTTATATTACGATAATAATACAAATTATCATGACAAGGAAAATCCGGGAAAGACGAGAAAACGACCTTCGAAGTCACAGTCTAACAAGAACCACGACGGAAATAAAATAACACTTAACAATTTCTCTGTTACACTCCCCTTGTCAATGCCTCTGTCAAGCGCCAAAGAAAATGAACATATTCCACAAGAGCTTCTTCCCATCCCATCTTCTCCTCCCAACAAAGAGATAGTAATGAAAATAATGACGATAATAAACGAAATTTTCTTAAAAATTCGCCCCTCCCAGCCTGAGTGGGTGTATGCATGACCCAATAAATTTGTCTATCAGAAAACTTAATGTGTGAGAGGAGAGATAATTATACACTAAGGGCGCCTGTGTTGTTTACCCTCCATGATGTATAGCGGCGTCTCTTGATACGGCTGAAGGGAGGGGGAAGGGGGAAAGGGAGGAAAAGAAGGGGAGAAAGAAGGAAGAGAGAACGGGGGAAGGGAGAAGGTTGATGGGAGAAAGGGGTAAAGGGAGAAGGAGAGAAGGGTAAGGGAGGGAGGAAATACAATGAGGGGTGATTTTGGGAAAGGGGATGGGATGGGAGAAGGAGAGGAGAAAAAGGATGGGGAAGGGGAAGGAGAGATAGGAAGGGGAAGGAGAGATGGGAAGGTGGAGGAGAAAAAGGATCGGGAAGGGGAAGGAGAGATAGGAAGGGGGACGAGAGAAAGGAAGAGGAAGGGGAAGGGATAAGGGTAGAGGAAGAGGAGAAAAGAAAAGGAAAGAAAGAGTGAACCAGAATAAAAAAAGGGATATTGGAAGGAAGGAAATTATAGAGTGACACAACCACCAACCTGCCAATGGATCCATAAAACCCGTTTTTCATCCCAAATACTCCAACATTTTCTTCTTCCCTTTTCTTTCCTCACTTTCTATCTTTTACTCAAATATTTACGCTTATACAAACCGCCCTTCCACGCACCCCGGGCACATGCCATTGCGATAATGAGTTGGAATAATGAGGTGCAATCTACGGTGTAAATGATAATGACTAGGCTGGGGTAATTATCCCTTATTTGCACATTAATGAATCATCGCTTTGGACCATGACAAATGCCTAACGCAAGAACAGCCATAATTCCGTTGAGAAGCGTGAACGAGGAAGGCGCTGTGTGTGTGGAAAGGGAAGAAAATAATAACAATATGAAAATTACATAAACCACATTCCTCTTCACAAATAGGCCTAACAAGGAAAAAAACAAACAAACAAAAAAGTAAGCCTACATTGTCCTACGTGTCTTAGCCGAGTCGGATTTCCCTTACCTGCTTTTAATGCCATGTCGGAAAATGGTATAATGATCAAATATTTGGACTAATGATGCATTGGGATATTTTGGTATAATCAGAAGGAACATCATTTCACATTTTACCATTTTTGTCTTTTTTTCATATAATTGAATTTTCGGACAAGAGGCAAGAATGGGTTTGTGCTTTCGTATGAGTGTGTGCGTACGTCCGTGTGTGTCTGCGCTTAGACTTACATGAATACCCATGCATATTAAAGCCATTGTCCAGTAAATATTGGAGATAAAATGGCAATGCGTTTAGCAGCGCATAACCGAGAATTATGTCACCGAGTGTCCGCATATCCGCAGCGAGATACTTTGCATGCGTGCGTATGATGACTGCGTTTCCGCAAGGGATGCTGGGCGTTTTTCTTTATCGCCTGTGTCTTATTTCCGCACAACGCCCGCCCACCCGCCCGCCCGAGAGTACCCCCGCCCACCGCCATCCGCGCCCGCACGGACAGTGACACCGACGCCCACCCTCTCTCGCCCACCTCTACAGCTTCCATTTGCAGCTTCCTCCCTTCCTCTATTCCCCTTCCGCCAGCGACCGCAGCTGCCGGCGCCGACCATCGCGTTTTCCAGCGCCGATATACGCAGCAACGACATCATTACCACGTCGATAACTCACTGCCATTAGCATGCCGATAAATCTCGTAATTATCTCCTCCTTGGCCCCTTCCTTGCCATCAAAACACCATCGCCCTTATAATCAAGGTAATTCATCATCGGCCTCACCAATTCCATACAGTACAGTGCGATAAATACGTCGTTTTTTTTTCTTGATTATTGTTTCGAACATGATCACACCTGCGTCTCGCTAACAACACCTGTAGTCCGCGAATAACACTTGTTTGTTACCCGCTGTTTCTGGTCTAATGCCTCGCGTACACAACAGATGGCGCTGCTTCGTAACTGCCTGATATAAGGGGCAAAATTCAGGCCCTGGTTATCGCTACCGAAATGGGAAGATTCTTTACTTAATCGTAAATTAACATCATTGGTGATATTAGCTCCTATTTACATCGCATTTTTTTCATGTGCCTGTATCTCATCGACCCCCTATCCCACCCCCTACCCCCCGGCCCCCAACAATTACAACAATAGTAGCAACAAATTCCTTGCAACACAACATTTTCTCAACTGCAATGCATGGGCCTTTCTGTTAATAACCAACAAGTCACCGTCCTGCAATCACCTTACAATCTGGCAAATAACCACAAAATAACATACTCAGCGTCATTTATTTAATGAAAAATAACTTCTATTAGTATACACATCCACACATGGAGCATCGTAGATACATACACACACACACACACACACACACACACACACACACACACACACACACACACACACACACACACACACACACACACACACACACACACACACAACCTCGCAATTCCGAGTACGCAAGTGATTTCAGCTTACGTCTCGCGAGCTCTCTTGCCTAATAATCAAGCAGACATGCAACTGCAAACCCAGAAAGCAACGATATTGCTTCCTCGTCACATAATGACCACGTGCACTCACCACCTGCAATCAGGACGGCGAGGAAGGAGAGATGCAAGCACGGACGCACACGCACGCACGCACACACAAACACAAACACACACACACAAACACACACACACACACACACACACACAACACACACACACACACACACAAACACAAACACACACACACACACGCACACACACACACACACATACACAACACACACACACACACACACACACACACACACACACACACACACACACACACACACACACACACATTCAATATCTCGAAATCGAAATCCTCTAAATCATTACCCATGACAGTCACATCTTATAGACATGTATTAAACTAATAAAAAAAATAATTACAATCATAAAAAAACAAATTCAAGGTCTGGCACATCAAAAACCTCAAACCAGTAATTATAAAGAAGCGTAACTGCCATACATAGACGAGTTACCCTTGCAAAATGGCATAGTTTATTGGCAATTACAGCAATTGCCTGTGATCAGAACAACCACACACGATGGAGTCCGAATCGCTTCACATCGGAGAGGATCTGCGGAACTGACCACGAATCACAACCGCAAGTATACATTCTACGAAGTGTACATAATGATACATACAAAATGGCGAACACGCTGGGAAGATCAATTTGAGAACGCTTATATAAAACTATAAATCGAATTATATGTCTATCAAAAAGTAGTACTATCAGTTCTGAGAGAGAGAGAGAGAGAGAGAGAGAGAGAGAGAGAGAGAGAGAGAGAGAGAGAGAGAGAGAGAGAGAGAGAGAGAGAGAGAGAGAGAGAGAGAGAGAGAGAGAGAAATCTAACACATCCTACGTCCAAAGTCAAATACAACTCTTCACAACACCGTCCCCATAACTTGTAAATAACGCTCATGTCCCAAACGTTACAACAACGTCTGCCAAGGAAGGATACTAGTTCAGAAAGGCCCCTGGAAAGCCCCTGCTAGTGACGGAGGGTCCTGGGAACACCAATGCTAGTGTAGGAGGGCCCCTATTCCATCCCTGCTGGTGAAGGAGAGCGCTCGCCCCATCCGTCCCAGCGTCAGAAGGTTCCTGCCATTCCGAGTACAGTAAGAAATCGCCTGACATGTCCCCGTCCCATTCCTACTGCCGAAGGAAGCTCCCTGACGTCTCCCTGCTGCCGAAGAAAGGTCCCTGTCACATTATTAGTGTCACAACTGCCACAACAACCATAACTTCATTAGCTGCAGCTGACCTTAGGAGCCCAACCCACAACCGCCGAGTCATAACCTCCGCGCGCACCAGTTCCAGGCGGATAATAACGAAGAGCAAGACGCAATGGCGATCCTCCACGGGCGAGCGCGCTCCCTGTATTCACTCCCTGACTCCCCCCCCCCTTTGAATCTTCCTCCCTGTTCCCCCTTTCCTCTCCTTCCTCTGCTTCATACTCCTTCCTCCCCTTTCCTCCTTCCTTCCCTTCCCCTTTCCTCCTTCCTCCCCTCCCTCCTTTCCTCGTTCCTCCCCTCACCCCTTTCCTCCTTCCTCCCCTCACCCCTTTCCTCCTTCCTCCACTCCCTCCTTTCCTCCGTCCTCCCTTTCCCCCCTTCCTCCGTCCCCCCTCCTTTCCTCCGTCCTCCCCTCCCACTTTCCTCCGTCCTCCCCCTCACTTTCCTCCGTCCTCCCCTCCCTTCCTCCTTCCTCCCCTCCCTTCCTCCTCGCACACCTCCCCTCCCCTCTTTCCTCCTCGCACACCTCCCCCTATTCGCTATTCCTCCCACCACACTTTATCCCCGTTCCTTCCCCTCCCTCTCTCCTTCCCTTCTACGTGCACCTTCCCCTCCCTCTTACCCCCTTTCCACCCCCCCCATCCCCCCCCCCAATCGCCAGAAGACAGCTGCCTTGCCTTCCAGGAACTCATTACGCCCGGAGTCGTTTAATTGCACAATCATAATCCCTCATTAATTCGACTCCTGCGTGACTCCTGGGTCTCTCTTCTTCCTCGCTCACGCTTCCCCTTCGCTCTTTTCCTCGCGCTCTATTATTCCCGTCTTTATCATCGGGGAGTCAAGAGGGGGTGGGTGGAGGACGGAGGGGTAGGGGAGGGAGGAGGGAGAGAAAAGAGGAAGGGGGAGGGAGGAGGGGGAAGGAGGTAGGCTGGGGGGAGAAGGGGGAAGGAGGTAAGATTGGGGAGGAGGGGGGGGGGAGGGGGTGAAGGTTGACAGGGGTAGGGTGGGGGGAAGGAGGTGACAGAGGGTATGAAAGGGAGGAGGGGGGAGAAGGAGAGCAGTAGAGAACGAGGAAGAGGGGAGGGGGGGGAGGAGAAGGCCAAAAAGCTCGAAGAATTAAAACCCTTTTATTCCGCACGCTTTTATTTATCCATTCAGCTCGCCCTTCCCTTTTCTTCTCTTCTTCGGATGAAAAGCTTATCATATCGAATCGCTCGCACAGGTGGCGCTGCCGGGGAAGGTGTTCAATCCCCCTTCCCCTCCCCCCACCGCCCCACCTATAAGGAAGTTGAAAAAGATAAATAATGCCAAAGAATAATAATAAATTCCACGAAGAGAAGAGGGAAGAAGAGGTAAAATGGAAGCCAGAGAGTAGTTTTCCACAACAGCGAAGGGCGATGTAACAGGAGGGGGATTCTGCGCCGTCACAATAGGCATTCACAGGTAAGTAATTAGGGGCGAAGGAGCTATGCAAACACCTGGGAATCTGCAGTAATAAGTGGGATTTCCAGATCAGGAGGCGGGCGGGTGTGGGAGCGAGGAGTGGGGAGGGGGGGAGGGGGGAAGAGGGGAAGGGGGGGAGAGGAGTGGGAAGGGGAAAGGGTGGGGGAGAGGAGTGGGAAGGAGAAAAGGTGGGGGAGAGGGAGTGGGAAGGGGAAAGGGTGGAGGAGAGGAGGGGGAAGGGTAAAAGGTGGGGGAGAGGAGTGGGATGGGGAAAAGGTGGGGGAGAGGAGTGGGAAGGGGAAAAGGTGGGGGAGAGGAGTGGGAAAGGGGGAAAGTGGGGGAGAGGAGTGGGAAAGGGGAAAGTGGGGGAGGAGTGGAAATGGGAAAAGTGGGGAGAGGAATAGGGAAGGAGAAGATGGGGAGAGGAATAGGGGAAGGAGAAGAGGAGAAGGTGGGAGAAGGGAATAGGGAAGAAGGTAGGGGAGAGGAGTGGGAAGGGAGGAGAGGAAGAAGGAGAGGAGAAGGTGGGAAGGGGAGAAGCTGGGGGGAGAGGAATCGGAAGGCGAGAAAGCGCTGGGAGAGGACTAGAGAAGGAGAAGGTGGGGGAGAGGAGAGGGAGAGAAATAGGGAAGAAAGGGGGGAAAAGCAATAGGGAAAGAGAAGGTAGGGGAGGCGAGTGAGAAGGAGAGTAGGGATAAGGGAGGTGGGTGAGAGGAGTAGGGAAGGAGAAAAAAGGAAAGAGAAGGTAAAAGAATGAGTGAGGAGCGAAAGGTAAGAGAAAGTGGGAGAGAGGAATGGGAAGAAGAGAAGAGAAGATAGAACGGACGAAGGGGGTGGGAAAGGGAGTGGGGAGAAGAGAAAGGCAGGAGAATGCATAAAGGAGTGGGTAGGAGATGGTAAAAGAGAGGAGTGGAAAGAAGTGTAAAACCGAATTAAATAGGATGTGAGAGAAGGGCGTGCGAAAACGAGGTGTGAAGAGAGGAAATGATAGGGGAAGAGAGAGAGAGAGAGAGAGAGAGAGAGAGAGAGAGAGAGAGAGAGAGAGAGAGAGAGAGAGAGAGAGAGAGAGAGAGAGAGAGAGAGAGAGAGAGAGAGAGAGAGAGAGAGAGAGAGGAAAATGTGAGAGAAGAGTGGAATGGAAAGAGAGACAGAACGTGTATGAGAAAAATAAAAGGAAAATGTGTTAAAGAAGAATGGAAAAGTAGTTGGAAGGGTGTGAATGGGAAAAAATAGGGAATGAGAGGAAGAGGAGGAAGGAGAAAGAAGGGTGAGATGA
>NC_091571.1:8645470-8650470 GCF_042767895.1 Penaeus vannamei | reverse complement strand
CTCTATCTCTATATCTATCTGTCTCTATCTCTCTCTCCCCCTTGACCCAGACATTATCTATCTCAGTGTGTGTGTGTGTGTGTGTGTGTGTGTGTGTGTGTGTGTGTGTGTGTGTGTGTGTGTGTGTGTGTGTGTGTGTGTGTGTGTGTGTGTGTGTGTGCGTGTGCGTGTGCGTGTGCGTGTGCGTGCGTGTGCGTGTACGTGTGCACGTGCGTGTGCGTGTGTGTGTGCGTGTGCGTGTGCATGTTCGTGTGCGTGTGCGTGTGCGTGTGCGTGTGCGTGTGTACATGTGACTGTGTACATGTGCGTGTACAAGCGATATATCTATATGTCTATCTCCCCCATCTATCCACTCCTTCATTCACGCTTATCAGAAGTAAAATCACCTTGCATATTGTGTGGCGGCTTTGTGGAAATCGCGCTACAACACTCTGTTGCACGGTGACTTCCTTGTAAAAAAAAAAAAAAAAAATGCTTGCTTGCAGCGTTATGGTGAAATTTATGGTGACTATCTGATGCCTGAGGAGACACTGTCGCTTGTGATTGTGTTATCACGCTGTGTGTTAAGTGATTGTGATCATAGTGATGGTGACTCTATCTTCAGTGGCATCTAAATCAAAAGTTAACAGCAATATCTCTCATGGACTAAGTTGCCACCAAAAGATATTCCTATATTTTTTTTTCAAACAGGTAAAAAAAGAGAAAGAAAGAAAAGAAAAAAAAAGGAAGAAAAAAAGGTTTCGATGCTGATTATTGGCAATCGGCACAGAGGCGGCAAAGGTTACACTGAGGAGACTGGAAAGTTAAATGTGTATTTCTTTTTCATTCCGTCTGTCTCTGTCTGTCTGTCGGTCTGTCTGTCTGTCGGTCTGTCTTTCTGTCTGTCTGTCTCTCTCTCTCTTCCTTACTCCTTCCCTCATTCGCTTTCACTCCTTACCTTTCTCTCCATTTCTCATCTTCCCTCTTGCTCTCACTCCTCCCCCCTTTCTCTCTCTATTTCTAACCTTCCCGCTTTCTCTCCCGCTTCGCTATCCTTCTCTCTCCTCCCCCATCCCTCCTTATTCTTACTCCCCATCATTCTTTCCCTTCTCCCTTTCTTCCTATCCTCCCTTCCTCTCTCTCTCTCTTAATCTCTCTCTTTCACTTTTTTATCCCCGTGTCTGATACGTTGTCATTACTCCGCTGTTATCAAATTCTCACCTGTGGGAAGTACATGTTATCATTTCATAGGTTTAATTTACGGGTTTCAACCATGGGATTTAGCCACTGCCGAGTATCATTATTGAGCTGTATTTCGATTTCTTGTTTCACGGCTCCTACCTAATTATCTTTCCTCTCTCTCTCTCTCTTTCTTTTTTTTCATCATCTTATGTTCTTTCTTTTTTTTCTTTTTATAATTCCTTGCAGAAAATCCCAGGCGTTTCTGCAGCACCACTTCATACCTCTGTGTATTCCCCAAGCCGCTAACTTGTTTCTGGAATTTTTACGTGTTTGTGAACTGTGTGCCTCTCCTTCCCCCTCCCCCTCCCTCCCCCCTCCCCCTCTAGCCCTCTCCTCCCTCCCACCCTCTTCTCCCTACTCTCTCCCCCTCTTCCCCTCGCCTCACCTTCCTTCCCCTCTCTCCCCCTCTTCCCCTCGCCTCCCTCCCTCCCTCCCCCTCTAGCCCTCTCCTCCCTCATCCCCTCTCCTCCCTCTCCCCCTCTATCCCGCCGTTCTGTTACCTACCTGTAGTCGTTTCTCTCTCTCTTTGTTTCTTTCGTATATTTTTTCCTCTCTTCTAATTCTACCGCGCGTTTTGTTTTATCGATCATCCTCCTCGGTTCACTTGTTCCGCTACCTGATCGCAATCGGAAAAGTGAACAAGATGTGGATATTGAGGACTGTATTCTGCTCAGGAGGATTTTAGGATTGCTGCTTTTAACTCTCTCTCTTTCTCTTTCTCTTACTCTCTCTCTCTCTCTCTCTCTCTCTCTCTCTCTCTCTCTCTCTCTCTCTCTCTATATATATATATATATATATATATATATATATATATAATATATATATATAATATATATATATATATATATATATATATATAATATATATATATATATATATAAAACATCTGTCCCCCTCCCCCCTCCCTCTCTCTCTATGTGCCTGTTCATCCCCCTTCTCTCTCTCTCTGCTGATCCATCCCCCCCCCTTCTGTCTGTCTGTCTGTCTGTCTGTCTGTCTGTCTGTCTGTCTGTCTGTCTGTCTGTCTCTCTCTCTCTCTCTCTCTCTCCTTTCCTTAAGTGGATGACTACGTGTACACTTGCATTGCAGGTGAACTTGAATAATTCCAACGAGAATCCAAATCCGGACTGATTATTTCTTTTAACATCAACGGTAAACCATCCTCATCTTATCCCTTATCTCGGCCAGCGTCTCCTAACTTTCATCACCATGGTATTGAACACCAAAACTTTCTGAACATTTGCATGGCCTTAAAAAAAGAAAAGAAAAAAGGAAAGAGAGAAAGAGAGGGAGGGAGGGAGGGGAGAGGGGAGGAAGAAGAAGGTAGGGAAAGGAGAGGAGAGAAGGTAGGAGGAGGAAAGGAGAGGGAGAGAGGAGGAGGAGGAGAGAGGAAGGAGAGAGGAGAGAGGGAGAGGAAGAGGAGAGGAGGGAGAGAGAGAGAGAGAGAGAGAGAGAGAGAGAGAGAGAGAGAGAGAGAGAGAGAGAGAGAGAGAGAGAGAGAGAGACGAACAGACATAGAGAGAGAGAGAGAGACGAACAGACATAGAGAGAGAAAGAAAGAGAAAAAAAAAGTCTTTTGAACATTTGCATCGACCTTAAGAATAAAAGGAAATACCTGTTTGCCAAAGGTGTCTCGCGCCCACAAAGAAAGAAAAAAAAGACAACCAAAAAAAAAAGACAACAAAAAAGACAACAACAACAAAAGACCCGAATGAACGTGCATTATGCAGGTTCGACTCAATTAAGAGTTGTGTGTCAGCTGGTCGAGTGTCGCGTTTCCTCCATTACATCGGATGAAACTGAAGACGGAATTGAAAAAATTGCAATAAACATAAAAAAGAAAGATGGACACAGATTTTGATGTGTTTGTTTCCTGCATTTGTTCGGGGTGGAAATCGTTGCGGAATGAAGATGGGGAAACGAGGGAGAAAAAGGAAAGGAAAAAGGTAGTGAGAAGAAAAAAGATGAGAAATATAAGAGAGGATAGGGGAGGAGAGAAGATGAAAGAGAGAGAGAAAGACAAGGAGAGAGATAGACAGAGAAACACAAGGAGAGAGAGAGAGGGAGGGAGGGAGGGAGGGAGAGAGAGAGAGAGAGAGAGAGAGAGAGAGAGAGAGAGAGAGAGAGAGAGAGAGAGAGAGAGAGAGAGAGAGAGAGAGAGAGACGAGATATAGAATAGAAAATAAAACTATAAAAGGAAACTGAAGGTAAAAAGACAGCGCAGAAAAAGGGAAGGATAGTCAGATAGAGAATGGAAGAGAGAAAGAAGGAAGAAAGAATCATAAAGAGAAAGAAAAACCTCCATTAAAAGCTGAACGCGATGAGGTTAAGCTTCAGACTGGAACCACACGTCCTCCCCATCCCCTGCCCCCCCCTCACCCCCCGCTCCCCATCCCTAACTTCCACCCTCTTCTATTTACCTTCTTCCTGTATACCTGCTGCTGTCGCCTGCATGTAATCCCCTCTCTCCTAACCCCCTCTACTTCTCCTCACACACACTACCCCCACCTCCCATCCTCCTCTCCACACTCCCTCCACCCCCACATCCCCTCACCCTCCCTCCACCTCCCATCCCCTCCCTCCACCTCCTTACCCCTCCTCCCTCCCTCCACCCCCTCCTCCCTCCCTCTCCTCTGTCCCCATCCCCCACCTCCCTTCCCCCTACCCCCCGCAAACCTCCAGCAGGATAAGTAGATGCGCGACTCTTAAATTCCCTCCTGTCCCCATTTTTCCCCTCCTGAGAAGACGCTAAGCATCTTCATATCCATAATAACCGGGGAAATATGCTCGCTGCATCGGCCGCCGCGTTATCATTATCATATTTATATATCCGGTCATCGCGGTGGGGGTATATCGCAGCGCAATCCTCTCTCTCCTGCCCCTCACTCTTCCCCTCCTCCTCTTTATTCTTCCTCCTCCTCCTCTTCTTCTTCTTCTTCTTCTTCTTCTTCTTCTTCTCCTCCTCCTCCTCCTCCTTCCTTCTCTTCCTCCATCCCTCATCCTCCTTCCCTCTTCTCCTCCTCTTCCTCCTTCTCCTCTTCTCCTCCTCCTCCTCTCCCTCTACCGGTAGACCTCAATGAAGATAATCTACTGACTCTACGGAAACAAAGAAATATACAAACAAACAAAACAGAACAAAAATACGACCAGTTAAGTAACGTGATACATTTGTTTGTTTGTTTGTTTTTCCGTTACTTAACCTTGTCTATTGGTTACTTTGAAATGGGAAGTTGAGGGGAAATGGGGAAGGAGAAGGAAAAGGGGGAAGGGGAGGCACAGGGAAGAAGGTTATAGGAATTGGGGAAGGTGATGGAAGAGAAAGGGAAGAGAGAGGTGGAAGTAAGGCGAGAGGAAAAGATAAGAAAGAGGAGAGAGATGAGAGGAGAGAAGGAAAAATGAGGAAAGAAGGGGAAGGTGATAGACGAAAGGGACAGGTGAGAGGAACTAGGGAAAAGTGAGGAGAGAGAAAGAGGAAGTGAAGGAGGCGAAAGGAGCAGGTGAGATAAAAAGGGGGGGGGGGGGGGGTGAAGGTGAGAGAAAAGAAAAAAGGGGAAGGACTAAGGAAGAAGATAATAGGAAAAAGAAAAGTAGGAAAAACAGAAGAGAGAGGGGAAGCACAAAGGGAAGAAGACTATAGAAGAGAGGAGAAAGAGAGGAAAGGAGGGAAGGAGAAGAGACTGAGAGAACCAGGTACGTTGACCTGCTTTGTCATGCTTCACTGGGTCACCCTGTCTGTGGATGGTGGGTTACTTGACTGTGAGAGGTGAGGGGGTGAATGG
>NC_091571.1:8632970-8640470 GCF_042767895.1 Penaeus vannamei | reverse complement strand
TGCTTCTAGTTGTAACTACTAGCGTCATTATCATTATTGACAATAATACTATAATTACTATTATCATGACCATAATCATTATTTTCATGGATGCTGTGACCATTATCACCAATATTACCGCCTTCATCATTATCATTATCACTATCCTTACGAATATATTTTCTCTTCGTTAATTCACGTTTAAAAACTTTCCAGCTCACTTATTTCACATCACTAATTTCCTGTTTATTAATTTTTAAAAGCCACTGGAAGCCTCCCAATTACGTCAACTTTCAACCCTATCCAAGTGGATAGATTGGTGGATGGGCGTGTTTATAGTGTGTGTGGGTGTATGTAAGCGTGTGTTCGTGTGTGTAATCTTGTGTGTATAGATGTGTAAGATGAAAGACTATGAACGGGTGTCAATACTTTCAATGATAACATACCCATAAAAATATAAATAATGTCTATCAAGGAAACTTGCCATTTTAGTAATAACTGCACGATCTATCTACTTGATATTATCTATCAAGCCTATACAGACCCAGTCCACCTTACATCTTGTAAATAGCCATAACAACATGCTTGTACATATAAAACAACTAATCTATTTACTTTTACGTTGATGATTTTTGTAAAGCAGACTGATACACACTCCCGGGAAGAAGACCACTGAAGCAGTATATTCATCATAGTCTTTTCCAGGACAATTTCCTCTATCGAGAGGTATTTATAGACTCCCAACATCACGGCTTCCGTAGCCTAAAAACTTTCTTCCGTTTTTAAATCATTTTCAACTTTTTTTGGTAATACATTGACTAAAAAATAACACCTGAATGAACAAAACGGACCAAATAAAGCATTCAAACAGACGATAAACAAGAGCACACACAAACAAACAAATACACCCGAGTCATGCACTGGTGCCTGGCAGTCGGTGCTCTCGGGCTCGCCCAGGGTACCGCGGAGGGCAGATGTTACTGGCCGTGTGGGTATTTGCAACAGGCAGATGGTGCAACGAGGACAAGGTGTGGGCGTTGGAGGCGGATATAGGTGGTGCATGAGAGCAAGTAAAAACAGAGACAGATGATTCTACGTCCGTAGGTATGTGGATATGGAAAAAAGCGATACAATTATGAACCTAAAGTACCAGAAAGACAATGCTTGATAGACGATACAGTAATACCCACCAAAGAGCTTCTTTATCCTTTATTTTTATTATCCATCTCGCACACCCCATTCCTAATCCCCCGAACCACCTAATCCACAGATTTACACCCTCGCCGATATCCACTTTCCTCGCCTGATCCCACAAGATGTCACCGTCGTTTAACTGTGTCCTGGGAGCGTGGAGAGCTAGGCTTTGTGTGAACAGTAAGAATATAGCGGTCACTGAACTGCATTCTTGGAATTATAAGAATAATAAGCCAGTCTGGATGCCTTTGTCCTCCAGTACTTTACTGCTCCGCGTCGCTCCCTCTGCGTCGCCCCTTCTCCGTTCATGCTTTCGCTGAGATAATGCATTTCTCTTATATGCATATGTATATTGGGTGTGTGGGTGCGTTTGCGGCGTGTGTGGGTGTGTATGTGGGTGTGTATGTGTATGTGTATGTGTATGTGTATGTGTATGTGGATGTGTATGTGGGTATGTGTATGTGGGTGTGTATGTGTATGTGTATGTGTGTGTGTGCGTGTGCGTGTGCGTGTGTGTGTGTGTGTGTGTGTGTGTGTGTGTGTGTGTGTGTGTGTGTGTGTGTGTGTGTGTGTGTGTGTGTGTGTGTGTGTGTGTATGTGTGTGTGATGAATTTGAATTCTTCACCCGATATATACATATATTTTCTTATCTGGCATCATTTTCTTACGAACAAGAGTACAAACTCGTATTGGCACACACACACACACACACACACACACACACACACACACACACACACCACACAGAGAGAGAGAGAGAGAGAGAGAGAGAGAGAGAGAGAGAGAGAGAGAGAGAGAGAGAGAGAGAGAGAGAGAGAGAGAGAGAGAGAGAGAGAGAGAGAGAGAGAGAGAGAGAGAGAGAGAGAGAGAGAGGGAGAGAGAGAGAGAGAGAGAGAGAGAGAGAGAGAGAGAGAGAGAGAGAGAGAGAGAGAGAGAGAGAGAGTCCAAACCTTGTAGTCGTTAACTCGGGTAAAAATAATCCCTGACAGTCCTATGGCGATCCTTCCTTTCATTTCCCGGGATAATGAACCACTGTAGCCAATGCCTGATTCCTTTCAATCAAACAGCACACGCTACAAGACTAACCGCAATTTTTCTCTCATTTCAGTAATTCCAAAATAAGAGACAAAAAAAGGAAACACAGGAAACAAAGAAAATAAAAAATCTCAAAGCCTTAAATAAGAAGAAAACTAACCGACCAGACAAAATACGATCAAACCCCCATGCCTTCAGCGTCGGGTCGATCTGGCAACACTGCGATGGCCGAAGTCATGGCCGTGAGTTCAGATAAACGAATTGTGTCCACCTGAATTAAGGCAAATTAATTCACGCAGTTGGCCCTCCCTTGTGTGCTTTATTTGGCGATAAACAAAGGGCTTCGTTTATCTGAATGCCTCGTTATCCGCAGCCGACAATGGGGTTCCCGCGCCCGGCTTGGCCACACGAGCGTCTCAATCAAGCGAATGGTGAAAATAACAAAACCCGAAATCCGTAATAAAAATAAATCCTGTTATCCGAAAAAACAAACGGGTATTTCGGAGTTTGTTTGTCTTTTTTTTTTTTATTTATTCTTTTTTTTTGTCTGGTGCTTCCATACAATAGCGGCGGGAGCGGGAACGGGGGAGGACCAATGAGAATCGAGCTTGACTGAGAGCTCGGTTGGGATTGGTCGAGTCGCCGGCGGGAGGAGATGGAGGAGGAGGAGGAGGAGCTGCCGGAGGGAGGGAGGAAGAGAGGGAGGGGGGGATGAGGATGGGGGGAGGGTGAGGCGGAGGTGTTCTTCCATGACAGTTATTATCATTATTAAAGAATGGCGATGCGTGTGAATGAACCAGGGAAAAAAAAAGAAAAGGAAAAAAAGAAAGGGCCGCGTCGAAGATCCTTTGTCATTCGCAGTCTGGCGCGAGGATTATACAAGGATGGAAGGGGGGGAGGGGAGCGGATTATACACAAGGTGACTTTAGCTTTGTTATGCAGTTACTTAATTGCGTTCTCGAAGGGGATTTGCGCTTTCGGAGTCTCGTTTTCGTAAACATCATCGGGGCGAAATTCGACAGTGTCTTGCGATCAGCCATCTGGCGGCGGGCTGTCAAATCATCTCCCACTTTTAACAAGATCGACAAGATGCCTTTGTTACAGTCTTCGGTAACTGCTTTATAAAATGAGCTCCTTCAAAACATAATGATTTTTAATCTCCATAGTAATAATAATTTTGTGGAAAGAAAGAAAAAACAAGAATACATCTTGGGAGGAAAAATAATTTTCAAACGATGAAGTTCAAACCTCTCTCTTCCTCCCCCCCCCCTCTCTCTCTCTCTCTCTCTCTCTCTCTCTCTCTCTCTCTCTCTTTCTCTCTTTCTCTCTTTCTCTCTATCTCTCTTTCTCTCTTTCTCTCTTTCTCTCTTTCTCTCTTTCTCTCTTTTTCTCTTTCTCTCTTTCTCTCTTTCTCTCTTTCTCTCTTTCTCTCTTTCTCTCTTTCTCTCTTTCTCTCTTTCTCTCTTTCTCTCTTTCTCTCTTTCTCTCTTTCTCTCTTTCTCTCTTCTCTTTCTCTCTTTCTCTCTTTCTCTCTTCTCTCTTCCTCTCTTCCACTCTCTTCATCTCTTCCTCTCTTTCCCTCTTTATCTCTTTCTCTCTTTCTCTCTTTCTCTCTTTCTCTCGTTCTCTCTTTCTCTCTTTCTCTCTTTATCTCTTTCTCTCTTTCTCTCTTTCTCTCTTTCTCTCTTCCTCTCTTTCTCTCTTTCTCTCTTTCTCTCTTTCTCTCTTTCTCTCTTTCTCTCTTTCTCTCTTTCTCTGTCTTTCTCTTTTTCTCTCTCTTTCTTTTTTTCTCTCTTTTTCTCTCTTTCTCTCTCTTTCTCTCTTTCTCTCTTCCTCTCTTTCTCTCTTTCTCTCTTTCTCTCTTCCTCTCTTCCTCTCTTCCTCTCTTCCTCTCTTTCTCTCTTCCTCTCTCTCTCTCTCTCTCTCTCTCTCTCTCTCTCTCTCTCTCTCTTACTCTCTTTCTCTCTTTCTCACTTTCTCGCTTTCTCTCTTTCTCTCTTTCTCTCTTTCTCTCTTTCTCTCTCTCTCTTTCTCTTTCTCTCTTCCTCTCTTCCTCTCCTTCCTCTCTTCTGCTCTCTCTCCTCTCTTTCTCTCTTTCTATCTTTCCACCTTTCTCTCTTTCTCTCTTTCTCTCTTTCTCTCTTTCTCTCTTTCTCTCCTTCCTCTCTTTCCTCTCTCTCTCCCTCCCTCCCTCCCTCTCCTCTCTCCTCCCTCCCTCCTCTCTCTCCTCTCTCTCTCTCTCGCTCTCTCTCCTCCCTCTCCCTCTCTCTCTCTCTCTCTCTCTCTCTCTCTCGCTCTCTCTCCCTCTCCACCTCCCTCCTCTCCCTCCCTCTCCACCTCCCTCCCTCTCCCTTTCCCACCTTTCTCACCTCTCCCTCCCTCCGCACCTCCCTCTCCCTCTCCACCTCCCTCCCTCTCCCTATCCACACCTCTCCTTCTCTCTCTTCTCTCTCCCCCCTTCTCCCTTTCTCTGTCTGTCTCTCTTTCCCTCTCCCTCTCTCTGTCTCTCTCTCTCCCTCCCCCTCTCTCTCTCTCTCTTCCTTTCCCCCTAGCTCCCTCCTCTCTCTCCTCCTCTTCCCCTCCCTCCCTCCTCTCTCTCTCATCCTCTCCCCCTCCATCCCTCCTCTCTCTCTCTCTCTTTCTCTCCTCTCTCCCTCTCCCCCTCCCTCCCTCCTCTCTCCTCTCTCTCTCTCTCTCTCTCTCCCTGCCTCTACTCTCTCTCTCTCTTCCTTCCTCCCTCTTCTCTCTCTTTCCCTCCCTCTTCTCCCCCCTCCCTCCTCCCTCATCCCCCTTCCCCACCCCCACTCTCCCCCTCCCTCTCCCTCTCCCTCTCCCCCTTCCCCACCCCCACCCCTCCTTCTCCCCTCTCTCCCCCTCCCTCTCCCACTGACACCTCCAAACGCACCTTAATAATCGTCTCACACAGCCTCCAATCTGTAATCATTTATTCAAATCACCATATCGCCCGCCGTTCGATAATCCATCATCCGACTTATGGCTGCGTCTCGACAGCATCCCTGCTTATCCCCTCATGGCGCCCCGGCCTCTCCCTTTCTTCGGTGTGATCTCAAGGCGCCTCTTGAAAGTGCTTTGAGAATCTTCGCCTCGGCTGATCAACCCGTGTGATTTTTTTTTGATTTTTTTGATTTTTTTTTTATTCTGATTGGGATCGTTCTAATGTGTGATTATCTTTGGAGATGTGGTGTGTGTGTGTGATTGGGATTGTGTGTGATTGGGATTGTGTGTGTGTGTGTGTGTGTGTGTGTGTGTGTGTGTGTGTGTGTGTGTGTGTGTGTGTGTGTGTGTGTGTGTGTGTGTGTGTATTGTATGTATGAGAGAGAGAGAGAGAGAGAGAGAGAGAGAGAGAGAGAGAGAGAGAGAGAGAGAGAGAGAGAAAGAAGGAGAGAGAGAAAGAGAGAGAGGGAGAGAGAGAGAGAGAGAGAGAGAGAGAGAGAGAGAGAGAGAAATAGTATGTCTATGATCGTGAATGTGATCATGTATGGACAAGCATATACTCAGCGTGACTTCCAACATTCATAAAATACTTACATATCTGCACATGTATCCCCATATATACATTCGTACGCATATACACCTGTACCTAAAACCTACATACCCCCCCTCCCCCACCCACCTTCCTCCTCAAAGTCCCCCCAGTTACAACGACCGACGGAAGCAGACGACCCCGGCTAACAATACAACCCAATTAGTCCTCCTTTATCCTAAACTCTCGATTCTTCTCGAACGTCTCCTGAGAGAAACAAGAGACCGAGAGACCGAAAGACCGAGACCTCGTTACGTAAGACCGATTCGCTGTTAATAGGGTCTCGGTCTTGATGTATTGGAGGGAGAGTGAGAGAGAGGAAGAAAGACTGAAAGAAAAAAGATAAAAGAGAGAGGGGAAAAAAGACTGAAAGAGAGAGACTGAAAAGGAAAGAGGGAGA
The DNA here is from genome assembly GCF_042767895.1 of Penaeus vannamei. NCBI lineage: Eukaryota > Metazoa > Arthropoda > Malacostraca > Decapoda > Penaeidae > Penaeus > Penaeus vannamei. The sequence continues at coordinate 8,634,318 of NC_091571.1, read as the reverse complement.
GAAGGATAATGAGAGAAAAAAATATAAAGACAGGCGGAAAGGCAAATAAAAAAAAAAAGAAAAATCGACACAAAGCGAGCGACGACCGCGTGGTAGACACACCGAAGGAGAGGAAGGAAAGAGAAGAGGAATAAAAGGGGCAATACAAGAGAAAGGAAGGCGCAGGGGTAAGGGGTGAAAAGACGATGAAAAATGACGAGTCAAGAGCGAAGGCGAAAGAAAGGGGAGGTCATCGTGGCGGTCCTTACTGACCCGGAAATTTTTTAATGAGTTGAAAATGTAATGTGTATGTACGAGATTTTTATCGGAATAAGTACACATACACACACATATATATACATGTATATAATGTAAGAAACAATTGAAGTATAGAAAAGGAAACGTGTTTTCAATTAGGATAACGTACCGAGAGTTGAAAAGAATGATACTCAGTATTTAACATAAAACACAGACAGACAGGACACACACAGGCAAAAAAGTAAGCTCACACACATACACACACACACACACACACGATATATTACGAACATTATACCATCCTTATATCACTCAACCACGCAGCAACAACATTCAGCAAAACCTCTAAATGAATATTCAAACATAACATCATTCTCCCAAAACATAAACAGACGCAAATAAGACGGCCGATTCTTATCTCTTATTACTCCATCTAATGATGAGATTGAGGAATTGTCTAGCTGCTATTATGCCTTTAATGTTAATAAAGAGGAACCGCAGAATATCCGTCTCGGTGTCTTCCTGACGCAACAAAAATAGCGCTGTCGGACCTGGTTACCGGCCACGTTTATATTATATTTGCGAGACAGTTCCCCTGAGCAGATGGGGACTGCGGGATGTTAATAAAAAGTGCACGACAACTCGCCGCCGGGAAATGTAAATATGTATTTCTTTAATGGCGAATGTTCAGGGGGATTAGCGATGACTAACAACGACGATGATGATGATTGTAATGGTAATAATGCTAATAAAGAATTGACAGTAAGATGGCAATGCAATAATTATGATGGCAATGGAATCGGGAATGATAATTATAATAATAATGAGAACAATACTAATGACAACAGTAATGACAATAACAACAATAATAATAATAATAATAACTATCATTACTATTATGAAAATTATGATAACAACATTGATAATGATAACGATGATGATAATGATAATAACAAAAATAACAATGACAATACTCCTACTACTATTAGTATTACTACTACTAATAATAATAATAATGATAATGACACAGACAACAACCATGATAATAATAACAATAATCTATAATATAAATAATAATAATTGTAATAATACTGATTTTATAAATCATAAA
>NC_091571.1:8600285-8612470 GCF_042767895.1 Penaeus vannamei | reverse complement strand
TATATATATATATATATATATATATATATATGTGTGTGTGAGTGTGTGTGTTTATATACGCACACATACTGATATCAGTGAGAGAGAGAGAGAGAGAGAGAGAGAGAGAGAGAGAGAGAGAGAGAGAGAGAGAGAGAGAGAGAGAGAGAGAGAGAGAGAGAGAGAGAGAGAAAGAAAGATAAGGGGGATGTATCAACCCGACCCCATAAACACCCCCCTCTAAAAAAATAAATAAATAAAAAATAAAATAAAATGAAAGCAAACCTATTACTGAAAACATTTTTCTTCTTTTGTTTAGTCCGAGAGAGGCATTTTCTCCTGATACGAGGTGATAATGGTGATTGCAGCTCATTACCGACTTTGCTGATGAGGGCCGTGGGAGAAGGCCCGTTGCACTTGCAATATCAAGCTGATTTTCCCTTCGTCTCTTGACCACCGTCCTTTAACCGTCATCAACATCGCCATTACTGTCAAAACTAAAGGCTGAAATTACCCGTTCAAAAAGATTGCCCGCAAATCACATTATGCTTGGGAGAATGTTCGGGAGAGCTTGGGCTCGCTTTCGTTAGCGTAGAGTGAACCGGTTGTGAGGACACTTTCTCTGCTCTCTCTCTCTCTCTCTTTTCTTCTCTTTCTATTTCCCTCTACTCTATCTGCCTTTTTATTTGTCTCTATCTCTGTCCCAGTCTCTGTCACTGCCTTTGCCTCTGTTTATGCCTCTGTCTGTCTCTGTCTCTGTATCTCTCTCTCTCTCTCTCTCTCTCTCTCTCTCTCTTCCATGCAATTCTGATGATTTTATCGAAACGTGCCAATTATCGTTACTCGTTTTCATTTGCACTTTTCTACACCTCTCTCCCTCTCCATCTTACTCTTTCCTTGGTGTGAAAACATGGATTTTCACCTCACATCAACAGCAGTAATTCATTATTTACTTTCAGGTTTGATATGACTAGTCGGCATTCCCCCCCCCCCCACTTTCCCCCCTCTCCTGTACCCCCAAGGATAATAGCTATTACGTAATCAGTCATAGTAAAATTACATTTGCAACAACATTCTAAACAATCACCGTCATATTAACCACAAAAGCAAGCGTGCATAAACCTGATTCTTGCAAACACAAATACACGGGCTTACAGATTGCTTGCAAATGGAAATGTTCAAACAGACACATAGACATGACCGTAAATACACTAAGAAAGACACAATTTACTCTTCCTTGTGATTCTAACTACTATCATTATTATCATCGCAGTCGGAAATTTTTCATGCAGATTCCCAATGGTAGCAAAGTCCAATAATTCTAGATCTAAGAAGATTATCGAGATGGTTAATACAGGATTGTGTCTTGAACTATTTCAGAGAAACGTCTTGCGAATTATTTCCTGAGAAAGAAAGGGGAATAATCCAATATCTGGTCTATAATCTACTCCTTCTGCCTTGAAGATAATTCACAGACATCAAACACACATACACATACACACATACACACACACACACACACACACACACACACACACACACACACACACACACACACACACACACATACACACACACACACACCTGATTGACTGTTTGACCTTGTGGGATAAGCTCCGCATGAACAATACCTTTAACGCCAAAGAAGAAAGAAAAAAGTATTGTCTTCACTTTTGATTTCGACATGTTCACCGTTCATCATTCGAAAAGTGTGGCACGATTTTCGCGGAAACGTTTCCATTGTTCGAACGTTCTTCTTTAAAATGAACATAACTGTTTCATTATCTGATCCCGACGCGGCTGCCTTCCTTCTCATAATTAGCTGCCTGCCTGAGCGAATCAAAATGTGTGTGACCTTTTCGACATTCTAATTCTCTCTCTCTTGCATTAACATGGACAATTTTATTAGACTTGACGTACTACGCTGTTCCTCTATTTGTCTGTGTTTGAATATCTGTCTGTCTTTGTCTACCTGTCTGGCCCCCACCTCTCTCTCTCTCCCTCCCTTCCCTCCTTTCTCTCTCTGTCTCTCTCTCTCTCTCTCTCTCTCTCTCTCTCTCTCTCTCTCTCTCTCTCTCTCTCTCTCTCTCTCTCTCTCTCTCTCTCTCTCCCTCCCTCTCTCTTCTGTCTGACCTTATGCGATTAAAGTCAAATTAAAGACACTACTGTAATAAACGTATTCGATTTCTGAAGGCTGCCTCTTCTCGGCCGTTTCGAAAGCAACAGTTGGTGAAGGGTGAGTGTGTTAATGGTATGCAGAAACCGCATCAATACACAGTTAGCAACGCTTTCAGATCTCTCCTGAGAAAATTAGACAGAATGGAGCACAGCTATTTACGGCATCTTATTTAGAATATGACGCCAATGATGTAATTAAAATTAGTTATAACAGCTCCGAGCCCGCCATAAAAATAAATGACAAAACAAAATCTTCACGGCACTACTTTCCACCACGCAACTTTTCAATAAAGTTATTACGAGTCTTGGCGGGAATATCACTCCGCGGCCGCCGGCACAGGGACCAAAAAAACAAACGAACGACGAATTAGACAGAGAATGGCTCCTTAATCAAACAGCAGGAAATGGTTTACCGCGCTTAAAATAAACTAAAAGGTTTCTCCGTGCCCATAAAAATCGGTTATTTAATACACTTTGACTATTTATTCATCCATAAACTATAATGGCAATGGCAATAATAAGGATTTCTCCATATCGGGGTTTAGGGCTTACAGCTTTTGAATGGCGAATTAAAAATAATGGCTTCTTAATTAGATGAAGCCAAGTCATTATAATTATGCCAGAAGTTAAATTGAGTTTATGGTCTATTTGTGGCCCCTTTAATGAGCCAAGACGAAACTATTTTGTCAACAATTATTCAATACTTCCCCCATTTCCCAGACGTCGAAAAATAATTATACGTAAAATTGCTGCTTTTGTGCGCAAGACAAAAACACCTCCGCCCCCTCCCCTCCCCCTCCCTCCCTCACTTCCCCATTCTCTCGAACTCTCTCAAGTTTTAGTGCCACTCTCGTTAGACCAAATAAAGGAAAGTCGAGAGCCAGGTCGAGGTGTAATTTCACCGAGTAATTATCAAGCTCCGAGCCATTTTAATTACCCGCCATAACTCCTCGGTTCGCAAGACGTTTCGGCGACACCTTGGAAGACACACACACACACGCAGATCACCCCTTTTTTACCTTCCCTCTCCCATCTTCCTTTATCACTTCCTTCTCCCTATACCCATCCCCTTCTATTTACCTCTCCCCTATAGCTTACCCCCTTCCATCTCCTTCCCTCCCCCCATACCCTTCCGGCTCTCATCCTTCCATCCATACCCCTAACACCCTCTCATCACCAACCCCTATTCCCCATCCTCCTTATGTCTCCCTTCTCCCCCTCCCCTCCCCTTCCCCCTGCCCCAACCCCAACCCCACCGTCTGTGTGCATTGCTAACGACGGCTCAGTGTCGTGTTTGGCAAACGTAAATTTCGACGTCTAATATATACTTAGATGCAAATAAAATATACCAGTTATACACGCTAGATGTGCCATTATCACTCCGACTGTCATCGTCATTAATACTAAAACCATTTAACGACCTTATCATACGAAATTGATGATGGCCTCGTTCGCCAGCACACCTCTCATTTGGGCTGCTAATAAAATTATTGATACCGCTGCCGCCTTCATTCCTATGTTTACGTCACCGGTGAGACGTGTCCGTTTCATCTGAGGAATACATTTCCCGCTACGGAGTCTGTTTGTTGTCACTGAAGACCCAACAGCTGTTATAAAGATGCTCCGCGGCCCCCCAGGCGTTTTCTGAAAGTACGGAGATCTCTTGCGTGTCTTCCGAAGTACGGGCGTAATTCAGCTGAAACGGGTCGTCCTCTTTCCTTCGATAATAAGCGCTGGTTATAATGAAAGGAAATAATTGCAAATCAGGTACGTACGATTTTATTAATGGTGGCATCCAGATGGTTATCATTGCTATTAATGATACAAGTAATATATACCATTAATAATATAGATAATTGTTGTGGGGTTGGTGATACTACCATTGTTATTATCACTACTACTGCTAATACTAATAATAACAATAACAACAGTATTAATACCAATCATCATCGTTACTGTTATGACAGATATAATAATAAAGTATAATAATAACCACGCCAACACCATTATCATCAACAAAAATAATAGACATTAATGACGATAAGAATAACTAGGGAATAACTATTAGCAGTATTATATAAATGCCAATAATAGGGCACCTTTATACATTAGTAAACCAATAGACATGATATTAATTAGAATAATAGCATGCCAGTAATAATAACAGAAAAGGCTATTATTAATAACATTACCTGTAACAAACAGCTATACTTCTAACAACAAGAAAATAATAACCACTACAACGGTCTCTATGAAACACATAAATTAAGTTACACAACAAGTTCATTACGAAAATATTACATATGCAATGCTGTAAAACAATTATTGCCACGAATGCTGCTACAACAGCCTACGGGCCTACACCTTCACATTTCAGCATAAAAAAATGCTACACTTTTAAGTTCCTCTTGCTAAATAAATCACTTGCAGGCAATAACAGTCACTCGTATTACTTTCTGAAACAATTTTTAATATCTAGTCAGAATACACCTTTATTCAAAAATTATCTGCCAACATTTTTTTCAAATGATCTTTTTAAGTCCAGTAATAAAGATAATTACACTTTCATTTCTACTTCGAGAAGAGTTGAGTCATTACCACTAAGAATAATGACTAATAAAAATGTTCAATGCTTTCATAAATAGATTCAGAAATAAATAGCTGAGTGCTTTCCTAAGTAAACAGCCGAGTGATTTGATAAATAAAGAGCCGAGTGCTTTAGTACATAAATAGCAGTGAGCCTTGTTAAATAAACAGCTGAGTGCCTTGGTTTATAAATAGCTGAGGGATTTTTTTGTTATAAATTCCTTCCTGTTAAACATCCCTTATCACAGAAGCCATAAGTTATTCTCCTGCATCTTCTCTCTCTCTCTCTCTCTCTCTCTCTCTCTCTCTCTCTCTCTCTCTCTCTCTCTCTCTCTCTCTCTCTCTCTCTCTACCTCTCCTCTCTCCTCCTTCTTCCTCCCCTCTCATTCTTCCTCCCTTCCCTCTCCTTTCTCTCTCTCTCTCTCTCTCTCTCTCTCTCTCTCTCTCTCTCTCTCTCTCTCTCTCTCTCTCTCTCTCGTTTTACCATCACCACCATTTCATTCATACGTTTCTTACCACTCAGCACCATCACCACTGACCATACCATTATCGTTATACCTCCACCATGACCTATAATTACCATATAAACATACTCCCCTTCAGTATACCCGACACTTCAGTTCCCCCCCCCCTCTTTACACTACACTTCACCATCTTCAGACACTGTGTATTCAGACTATCAGCTCAGGTGGGCAGAAGCCATTAGCTCATCAGCTAATAATGCTGTTTTACTTTGTGCTTCCATCACTATCATCAGCATTCATACATCGTGTTGCCTTGTTCAGCTATAGTTCTACCGATCTTAATGCCGCATCAGCAATTGTGTCACTGAACATCAGTATAGGAAAACCCTTTCTATATCAGCTATATGTGCACCAACACTCTCCTTCCTTACACCTGTGTGACTATATTTGCCACAATCATATACTCAACCTTTTGCATCAACATCCCTACCCTCCATCCATCACTCATTCCCTTCCTCAACAACCACACATCACATTTAGCTCTGACCAACAACCCCTCATCCACCTATCCATCACTATACTCCCTTTCCTCACACCACACATCACCACAACCCTCCATCCACCCATCCACCACCATACACCCCTTCCTCACACCACACATCACCACCATACTCCCCTTCCCCACACCACACATCACCACCTCCCTTCGCCCGCAGCTAAAATCTAGACCTTTTCTCCCATAAGTTCAAGCTCGGAGCCCCACTAACTGTTGCATAATTGCATACAATTAGCGGTTAGGATTCGCTGCAATAAATCAGGCCGTAGCGTTGGCAGCAATCAACACAGGCACCAAGGGCAACAGGAGTGCATTTAGACTTAGCAAAATATGGTGATAAAGTAGCAATTTAGAGCTGCTTTGCGGGCCGCTATGCAAATGTGATGACAGTAGCCATTATCTGCTTTACACGAGCTATATATAAGGCATAATTTCCTTGTCGCCTTAGATAAAAGTGGCGAGTATAAACTTCACAAAATATGGAATAAACTATCGGGTAGACTCCGCGAGGTGGCGTGTCTCGTATGCAAATGCGGACAGATTAATAACTATGACCCTTACGCCCCCCGATCTAAGGGTCATCGCTCATCCAAGCGCCGCGAGAGAAAGAGGAGGAAGATAAAAAAGAGAGAGAGAGAGAGAGGAGAAGAAGAAGACTAGAAATAAACTTTTTGAAAATACGAAGGTGATGTAGTATTTAGTCCCGGCGTGTGGGGGTTACGGCCGCCTCGTGATGGACGCACCGGACTCCCACCCTTACGCCCGGAGATCATAAGGACTCGAATCCCCCCAACAGGTTCCGCCCCCGCCATGACCTGTTCCTCCAGCGGCGAGCAAAGAGACCGTCCATTCAGTAGCCATTACAAGCTCCTAGTAATATATGCTTAGGGTAACTAGGGCCTACGGAGTGCCGCCGCTGCGAATCTGGCTAACTGATGATTTATTTACAGCCCCTCCGCGCCGCCATGTTGCTTGTGCGTGGGCCAGGAAAGGACCCTTCTGCAACTTGGACCTTTTGCCTCCGTCTGCCGGCCTCTGTCCGTCTATCTGGCTCTGTTTGTCTCCGCCTGCCTGCCTCTGCCTAACTGTCTGTTTGTCTGTCTGTCTCTGTCTGTCTCTTTGTCTCTATCTGCCTGTCTCTCTCCCTGTCTCTCTCTCTCCTTCACCCTCCCTCTCTAACCCATGAAAGTACAAATAACTTGATATTAACTGTTTTTCGGTTTCGTTCTATTGGCGCCCAGCGAAAGGGTTAACGAAGCACAGAGATGAGACGCTTGCTAATTACACAACAAATCTCGGAACAGCTGGCGTCCCTCGGTGACTTAAGCACGGTAAGTATTACATTGCTTGCTCGGAATGTGGAATAATGTTATGAATATTCTGATGTAAAAAAAACAAAAAAACTGGGAAGTTCAGGCCTTTTTTAAGTGATCGCGGAGGGAGGGGGGGGGGTGTTAGAGGGATAATGGACGATAAACAATAAATATGAGGAAAATGGATAGATATTGCACCACTTTAGAAAAAGGTTTAAAAAGATCAAACAAATATTAACAAAGGGATATACCCGCCTTAATAATAATAATAATAAGAAGAAATAGGATGAATAATCTCCCACTGACCCCCAATCCCCCCCCCCCAAAAAAAAAAAAGACGCGGAAGAAAATTTAAAGAGGAGGAGGATAAATAAAGATGAGTAGGCGGCGGGGAATGAAGACGAATAACTGCCTTAGTGAGAGAGAAAAAAGAAATCCCGGGAAGAGTTTGCTGGAGGTTTCTTAAAGCGGCTGCTGGGCGATGGGGGAGAAAGAAAAGAAAGAAAGAAAGAAAGAGTGAGAGAGGAAGGGGGAGGGGAGGGCGAGATGGCGATGGAGGGAGAAGGAGAGGGAGGGAGGAGAGGGAGGGAGAAGGGAGAGGGAGGGAGAAGGAGAGGGAGGGAGAAGGAGAGAGAGAGAGGGAGAGGGAGAGGGAGAGAGAGAGAGAGAGAGAGAGAGAGAGAGAGAGAGAGAGAGAGAGAGAGGGAGAGAGAGAGAGAGAGAGAGAGAGAGAGAGAGAGAGAGAGAGAGAGAGAGAGAGAGAGAGAGAGAGTGAGAGAGAGAGAGAGAGAGGAGTATGGACGAGAGAAAGGCAGAGGGTATGGGAGAGGGAGAAAGAAAGAAAGAGTGGGAGAGGGGAAGACAGAGTTGGAAATAGGTAGGGCAATAAATAGAGAGATAGATAGAGAGAAAGGTAAACAACACAACTTAAAGAGTTTATCTCTTTAAGTTGTGTTGTTTACCTAGAAAAAAAATGTATAAAAAGGAAAAAAATATGTAGAAAAAAGTTCCCCTACTAATCCCCTAGGCAAACACACACGCACACAAACACACACACACACACACACACACACACACACACACACACACACACACACACACACACACACACACACACACACACGCACGCACGCACGCAGACACACACACACACACACACACACACACACACACATATACACACACACACGTCAAAAAGAGAGAAACAAAAACAGAAAAAACGTATAAAAAAGCAAAAAAAAAAAAAAAAAAAATACATATATATATATCGAAAAAAAAGTTCCCCTAATAATCTCGCGGGCTGAAGTACGGCCCGGGCAAAAAGCGAAGACAGGTCCCGAGAGCGTAACCCCGGCAGCATACCAACAACATGCGATCCACAACATAAACAAAACTCTTATGGTAATCCCTGCAGAGCCGAGGATGCCAAAGGATCACCGGTAATGTTGGCAAGCCTGCAACGCCTGCAACACCTCCACCGCCGCCTCCGCTACTGCGCTTCCTTCGGGTCGGGAGGAGAAGTGGTTTCGCGGTCTGCTAAAGGATAAGGAAGTGGCCGGGAGGAGGAGGAGGATAAGGCTGTAGGATGTGGCCGGGAGGAGGAGGAAAGGGGGAGGGGGATAGGAGGAAGAAGAAAGGGGGGTAGGAGGAGGAAAGGAGAAGGAGGAGGAAAGGGGGGGGGAGGTGGAAAGAAAGGGAAAGGAAGGAGGAGGAAAGGGGGGAGGTGGGAAGGAGGAAGGAGGGAGGAGGATAAGGCGGTAGGATGTGGCCGGGAGGAGGAGCAGGAGGAGGAAAGGAAGAAGGGGGTAGGAGGGAAAGGGAGAAGGAGGAGGAAAAAGGGGGGGTGGAAAGAGGAAGGAAGGAGAAAGAGGGGGAGGGGAAGGAGGAGGAGGAGGAGGATAAGGCTGTAGAGGGTCGGGGAGGAGGGAGCAGGAGGAGGAAAGGGGGAAAGGAGGAGGGGGGATGGAAGAAGGGAAAGGGAGGAGGAGGAGGAAAAGGGGGAAGTGGAGGAAGGGGGAAGGGAAGTAGGACGTGGCCGGGAGGAGTGAAGAAAGAAAAGGGAGGGGAGGGCCGATGGAGGAGGATAAGGCTGAAGGACGTGGCCGGGAGGAGGAAAGGAGGGAGGTAGGGTGATGGAAGGAGGAGGAGGAAGAGGGAAGGAGGGGTGATGGAGGAGGAGGAGGTGAGGGAGCAGAAGGAGGAGGGGAAGGGGAAAGAAGCAGCAGGAGGAGGAGGGAGGGGAGCAGAAGGAGGGAGGAGGAGGGGGGAGCAGGAAATGAGAGGAGGAGAGGAGGGAAGAAGGGAGCAGGAGGAGGAGGAGGAAAGGGGGAGGATAAGGCTGTAGGATGTGGAGGGGGTGGACTAAGAAATGAGCAGAGGGAAGAGGAAGAGGAAATACGGAGGAGGAGGAAGGAGGAAAGGAGGAAGGAGGAAGAGGGGGGAAATACGGAGGCAAAGGAGGAAGGGAGGAAAGGAAGAGGAAGAGAAGGAGGGGGGGTGAAGGCGAGGAGGAGGAAAAGGTAATAAAGAGGAATAGGTAACTACGAAGGAAGAAGAGGGTGTGTTCGAAAAAAGCTAGTATCACCATTTGCGTCATTAAAACAACTATAAGAATAAAAACAAGATACAAATATTTAAAAAACACAAACAATAACAACAACAATAATAAAACAAGAAACAAGTAAAGACGAGGCCCTTAAAAAAAAGAAAAAAAATCCCAACAGGAGCCCTGGAGGGGAGAGAGGAGAGACCCCCCCTCCTTGCCCCTAGCCCCCCACCCCCCCGAGTAAACCATCCAGCAGCAACATTTCCTCTAATTACTCCAGTTTCTCTCCCGTTTCCTTCCCGCTGCGGTCACTCCGAGTAGCAAGCACAAGGGAGTTCTTGGTTAAGTCAATTGCTTTTAGATTGCTCGAGAACCGTTCCAACATCACTGTTATTACGGGTGTGTAATTATCAGCATAATCATTTTTTTCTCCTTTGTTATCTTTCAAATTATTAGGTTTATTTGCGGTTTGTGTTTTTGTTCCCATTCTCTTGCATCTAAATACATCTACGATTAGGAGGGAGATTATTTCTCTTGATATATCCGATCTCTAATCACTGTTGTTGATGGGTGTGTTGTATGTTAATTATGCTAAATCATATGTTGGCAGTGCAACGGAATCTTGTTGCATGTGTATATACATATGTAAATGTATGTACATGTATTTACGTATGCATACATATGATTGTATGCTTGTATGTATGTATGTACATGTGTTTACGTATGCATACATATGTTTGTATGCTTGTATGTATGTATGTATGTATGTATGCATGTATGTATGTATGTGTATATGTATGTGTGCGTGGTGCATGCATGTAGGTTATATATGCATGTATGTATGTATTTATTTATGTATGCATGTATGTATCTTTTGTTATGTATGCATACTTATTAGGAATACTGCCTTTGAATCCCCTATCCATGGCGAGTGTACCCCCCCCCTCCCCGCCCTCACACATTTGTAACTGAATAAAGCTCTTATTGTATCAGCTGGCTTTCGTCCCTACTTCAGCTTAAATTACAGGGCAATTGCCAATTAAGATCAACATATCGCATTCAACCCTAGTAACAGAATAGTACAAAGGTGGCGCAGTTACATGCAACATCTTAAGTTTTAAAATCTGCCATAATTTTTTTTTGTCAGAAATTACCGTGTATTGTGTACTATCATTTAAGCCCTTAATTTTTCTGCTTAATTAAGGATTCTTATCGTGTTGTGGGAGGCGAGAATAGTCAGGCGGGAAATTCCAAAGAAAAAGTGATAATGAAGTTAATAAAAAAAGAAGCATTCTCTCTCTTTCTCTCTCCTTTTCTGACCCCCCCCTCTCTCTCTCTCTCTCTCTCTCTCTCTTTCTCTCTTTCTCTCTTTCTCTCTTTCTCTCTTTCTCTCTTTCTCTCTCTCTCTCTCTCTCTCTCTCTCTCTCTCTCTCTCTCTCTCTCTCTCTCTCTCTCTCTCTCTCTCTCTCCCTCTCTCTCTCTTTGTCCCCAAACTGGGTCCATGTACAGCACTTCCTGCTCGTCCTCCAGTAATGTCATTAGTACCTGGCTCTCAGCACATCCAACGCGTCGCCATAAACACGGTAAAGTACTCACAGATACGCACACACACACCAACACACACACACACACACACGCACACACACACACATACACACACGCACACGCACATACAAACACACACACACACATACGCACACACAAACACCTACACACACGCACACACACATAAACACACACACACACACACACACACATACACACACACACAATGGTGGCGATGGCGACAAACACACTGTTCATCTGACACCACATTTTCGCCGTCGGACACCATATCCCTCTGACATCCCCTTTTATGACATCTTTCCACCTGATACCTCTTCCCTCCGACACCTTTCCCCTTGACACCACTCTACCTTGCCATCTTTCACTTGCTACGTTCATTGTCATCCTTCCCTCTCCCTTTTCCCCTCTCCTTTCTTTCCTTCCTTCCTTCCTCCCTTTCTCTCATTTCTTCCCTTCCTCCTTCCCTTTCTCTCCCTCCATCCCCTCTCTTTTTTTTCTTTCTCTCCCTCCAACTTCCATTCCCCCTTCCCTCCATCCTAACCTTCCCTCTTCCCCATCTGTCCCTCTCCTCATGCCCTTCCTCTTCCCCTATCCCTCTCACCCTCCAACTCTCCCCTACCCCTTTCACCCTCCTACCCTCCCCCATTCCTCTCACCCTCCACCTCTCCCCTACCCCTTTCACCCTCCTATCCTCCCCATCCCTCATTCCCCTCCCTCCACCCAGCCTACCCTCCCCCATCCCTCTCACCCTCCTATCCTCCCCATCCCTCATTCCCCTCCCTCCACCCTCCTACTCCCTCCACCACTTCTCACGACCTCAATGAGTGAGACTTAGCTATCCCTCGAGTTCCAAGTGTAACCGAAGGCTATGTCTCACCGGGCGATCAGCTGTTGGCAACATTGGCGTTCGAAAGAGAAGTCCCGGGTCATGATGACGTTCTCATTAGTGGAAATGATCGATCTAGAGAAAGAGGGAAAGGGAGGGAGGGAGAGAGGGA
>NC_091571.1:8585285-8587785 GCF_042767895.1 Penaeus vannamei | reverse complement strand
AAAAAAAAACGAAATCCCAACAACCGAAAGACCCAAAGGCCACGAACCAAGAGCCGAAAGACCAACCCATTAACCCGAGGTCCCCCGACGCGCCCATTTACTGATTTCGCATTCGCCGCGGGAGTTCTTCGCCGCCGAGGGTGGATTCCGCGAAATCCATCGACGTTCTGGAGTGATTTGGGCGGGAACTTTTGGCGGGAATCTTTAAAAGGTTTGGGGATGAGGGCTGGGGGGGGGAGGAAGAGCGAGAGGAGAGACAAATAGATTGATAAATAGATAGAGAGTGAGTGAGTGAGAGGGGGAGGGAGGGAGGGGGAGCGAGACAGAGAGAGAGGGAGTGGGAGTGGGAGAGGGGGAGGGGTAAGGAGAGGGAGACAGAGAGAGAGGGGAAGGGAGAAAGAGAGTGAGAGGGAGGGAGAGAGAGAGCGACTGAGAGAGAGAGAGAGAGAGAGAAAGAGAGAGAGAGAGAGAGAGAGAGAGAGAGAGAGAGAGAGAGAGAGAGAGAGAGAGAGAGAGAGGGGGAGGGAGAGGAGGGAGGGAAGGAGGGAGGGAGAGGGAGAAGAAGGAGGAGGAGAGAGGGAAAGCAAAATAGAAAGGGAAAGAGGAAAAGAGACAAAAAAAAAACGAACAAGAGAAAGAGAAAAAAAGACGAGAAAACTGGGCATTCCAATCCTCTTCTTCCTCCCCATCCCCCCCACATCAAACCACGCCTTCCTTCAACCTCAACCTCATCCAACTCAACCCCGTCCCTCCCCCCATCCTTCCTCCCTCCCTCCCCCTCCCCCACCTTATTCCCATCTTGAATCAAAATATCAGCCTTGATCTGGTAATAACAAACCCTAGTTATTTGGTAACGCACAGAGCAGCGTGGCAGCCGCGGCGGGTAATTCGCCCATTATCATTCCGGGGTTCATGGTTGATAACGATGATTTACATGCAGCCACTTCTTAATGCGCGGTCGTTAGGGGCTAAACACGAAAATTCTCCTTCCTCCGTTCCGGCATCGAGGAGTTCGCAAAATCGGAACGAGTTTTCCCGCGCCCGGTAAATGCCCCCGGTTAATCCCCGGCCCGACTTTCTTCCTTAGGCAGCTGCACAATGAGGCTAATATCCCGGGTAGTTAGAGTAATGGCCTTTTAAATCTGCACCTGGATGAACACGGCAATCGCCCCTGTTGAGGGATCGTGGCGGTGATGGATTGTCAACCGCCGTGCCGCACTGTCTGCCCGCCTGCTTGAGTGCTTGTCTGCCTGTCTGCCTGCCTGCTTAAGTGCTCGTCTGCCTGTCTGCCTGCCTGCTTAAGTGCTCGTCTGCCTGCTTGAGTCCTTGTCTGCCTGCCTGTATGCCTACCTACTTGACTTCTTGTCTACCTGCGTGCCTCCCTACCTACTTGTGTACTTGCCTGTCTGCCTGCCTCCCTACCCACTTGCCTTATTGTCTACCTGCCTGCCTGCTCGCTGCACTCTACTGTGAACGACCTACAATGCACAATGACTCAACCTGCGGCGCGTTATCAATTGCAGCGTTGACAGCCGACCTTCGCTCGCCCGCCTCGCTACTCCCCCGAACCCCACAGCCATTCCCGTGGGTCTTGATTTGTTGAGCCATTTGCAATGCGTGTCTCACCGCCATTCCCCCGCAGGATCGTATGCAATAAACAGCTTGCCGTGCTTGACAAGGCAGTCTTTCCCTAGGCGTCGATGTGTAATCAAAAGTGACTGTCTCTTGTCTTCGGCTTTCCAACCACGCAACGGTGCCCAGACTGCCCCCGGGGTCACGCCCTTTGGCTGGACTCGTCACCTTTTTCCATGACTCTCGATTCATCATGTTCTTTCGCATCATCACGGAGGGAAATGACAGCGGATCGCTCAAAATTGCGGATTTTCTTACCGATTCGGATCTACGCTTTCCCCGCGACGGTGATCAACACGATAAGCATATATGCGTGTCTGTGCATTATTCCCGCACGGATCGGAAACCAAATTTACATGAATAATAACGATAAAAAGGGCGATAAAACACACGCGCAGATATGAAAACAAGGAACTCACACCGAGCAACCGTCGCACGGCAGAACAGGTCGCGAGGGTCCCGCCACGTCCCGCTCTCATGGAGGGGTGGGGGAAGGAGGAGGAGGAGGAGATGATGAAGAAAAAGAAGAAGAAGGAGGAGGAGAAAGGGGAGAAGGAGAAGAAGAAGAAGGAAAAAGAAGGGGGCAGGGGAGGATAGAAGGGAGGGCGGAGGCAGGAGAGGAAGAGGGGGGAGGGGAAGGCTAAGGGTGGTGTTGTCACGTAACGTCATGGTATTGTTGTTCATCACTCTCGCACAAATGAGTTATCACGCTAAGGACGCCGAAAGCAATAACGATTACAAAAAAAATAGTGTTGGCAATTTGGCGCCCTCTGCAAAATATGATTTAGGAAGAAGGGTTGGAGGGAGGGGGGAGAGGGGGGGGGAGGGAGGGAGGGAGGGAGGGAGGGAGGGAGGGAGGGAGGGAGGG
>NC_091571.1:8567785-8582785 GCF_042767895.1 Penaeus vannamei | reverse complement strand
AGGGAGCAAGAAAGTGCGAGACCCTAAACAAACTGCATTATCAAGGTTGTCTGTCTGTGTGTCTGTCTGTGTGTCTGGCTGTCTGTCTGGCGGTCTGTCTTACAGAAGCTTGTTTCTTTTGCTTAGAAATGTTACTGTTATATTTGTATGTGTAATCACGTATTTCTTTGCTCCTTTTTTCACAAACAAAATCTATGGATATTGGGAAATATGAAATACAATTGTCCATATAATAATTATGTATAATGGCTTATAAACACACACACACGCCCATATCTGTCTGTCTGTCTGTCTGTCTGTCTGTCTGTCTGTCTCTCTCTCTATAGATATATATATATATATATATATATATATATATATATATAATTTATATTCATAAGTACATATATACATAAATATATATACATATATATATTCATATTCGCCTATTGATCTATACATTCATACGGATACAGATAAGATAGGCAGATCAGCAGATATAAAGACACGCCATCTATCGACTCCTGTACACCACCGCCGTCGATTAACAAAAGCCGCCACCTCCCACGCCGTGAATCAGAGCCCAACGACGCGCTCCGTTGCAGCGTTGCACGAGCGAGGCGGGAGGGATTTCAACGACGGCGCTGCTAACGACCCGCCGGCGTGAGGCGCGGACCGAAAATCGCGGCGCACTCTCACGGCCGCTCCCGTTCCCGCGATGCTGAAACTCGCGGGGCGCCTTCCTATGCTCTCCCTGTTACCTTAAACAATGCGGTGTCTGTTTTCTCTATCCCTATTTCCCTTTCTTCTTCCGTTTCTTCTATCTTTTTCCTTCTATTTTTAGCTCCGCGCCGCCGTCTCGGAGAGGGCGTCGCGGCGGCGGGCATCCGCGCCTCGGCCCCGCACCGTACCGGAAACCGCCGCAGCTTGCCAGGACAAATCACCGTAATCTCGCTTAATGCGGCCCTTGCAAAGCATCGGTTAGCTAAGCTTTATTGTTTGAATAATGGGGGACGAGCGTAATAAAATAAATTGATTTTTGATGGCCCGGTTAGGAGGGCACAGTTCCTTCGCCAGACACTCGGAGGCTACGCTCTCACTGGCGTATGTCGGGGGCTTTACTCTTGTTATATTTCTCTCTTCCTCCATCTCTCGCTTTTCACCCCTCGTATCCCCTTTCATTCTCTTCTTTTATCCACTTTGCTCCCTTCCACGTCTCCTATCCTCCTTCCTCTTCCACCCTCCATCCTCCCCCTTCCTGCTACGCCCCCTGACCCTTACACCTCTCCTAACCCTTCTCCCTGTTACTTTCAAAACCCTGAGTCCCTTTCCCTTTCCTGCATCCATCTACAACCCTTCCCCATTCCCTCTCTCGGTACCCAATCCCCATTCTATCCATCTACACCTCCATTCTCCAGATCTCTTACCCTCCTCCCCATTCCACTGAAACTCCTTTTCCCCAGAACTCTTTCTCCTAAAAATCCATCTCCTTTCAGTCATCACCCTCCCCCTTCGTTACACACTTATCCCTTACCCATCACTACCCTACCCTACCTTAGTCCCTCCAGACCCCCTCACCCACCTCCCCTTACCCCCCTCACCCCTACCCACACACCCCCACCTTACCTGGCATCGCGACCCCCAAAATATCTCCGGCGATTATCTCCCGAATTAAAATCCGCGGCGGGCGATACTTCCGCGGATTTCCCGACGACGGCGGGGGGTGGGGGGTAGCGGGGAAGGGGTGGGGGTAGCGGGGAAGGGGGGTGTGGGGGTAACGGGGAAGGGGGGGTGGGGGTAGCGGGGAAGGGGGGGTGAGTGAGGACGGAAGACGGGTACGAAATCTCCGGGAAGCGCTTGCCCGTTGTTCCCGGCGGGTAATTTCTCGGGTAACTGCCTGTCGTCGCGAGCGCATTCACGCTTGGTTAGTGTAGCGAGATCGTTTAAAGAAGAAGGGAAAGGGAAATATAACACGTCGATGAAATTCTCACTCTGGATGATGAGCAGAATCGATTGTTCAAAGCTTAGAATCGCAGAAAAATTGGAAATATTAAGATGAACAGTTTCACTTAATATATTATTCGAACAAATTGGTGGAACATATGTATGGCAATCACGAAAATAGTAATGAGAATATTTAATCACCAATTCATCACCACTGCAATAAGAACAAAATTAAATTCTATACAAATAAATAATTGTATTGCTGAAGGATTATCATTATTTAATGGTATCATTATTATTACTACAATTATCATTATAACTGCTGTAGTTCTTATCATCAACAAATCATTATCATTAATATAATTAATGCCATCATATTTATCCTTATCCTTATCATTATCATTTTTATTATTACTTATCATTACGATTATCATGAATTTCAGTATTCTTCATAATACTGATCATTATGAAACCAAATACACTCAAATTAACGAAGCTAAAATCAATCCATGAATGTTAAACATATAGAGCAAAATAATATTAGAAGTTTTTTATGAACAATTTTGTTATATTTATTCCGTAATACTATACATTTTTTCGAACTTAATAAAAAAGTAATTCCAATTAATAGGCCATTGTCAAAAAATGCCAATTTAGACAATGTCACCGTGCCAAAAGCTATATACTTTTTAATAGTACTGTATTCTACTCGTACCATGGCGAAAACCTGTAACACTGGCCTATTTCAATCCCAAAAACTACTTTTCTGTTAGCGATGGAAAAGGTTGAATGGAAAAACATAACATGACGTTTGACTATGACCCTTGTTACCGTGTCAAATATACTTTCGTAGCAATAAGATAATTTTTTTTCCTCCACTAATACTATGACTAAAGCTTAAAGCATAGGCCTACCTCAATCCCCAAACCTGGTTTTCTATAAGCGATGGAAATTTTATATCTCTACTTTCAACAAGGAATTCTGAATGTTGGCCTTTATTGCATCTGCCTAATGAATAACATGCAACAGGAGAGCTTTCCGTGATCCGAAGTGGGATTAGTTTATTTCTAAATTTAGTTTTCTAATCCTATTGGTGATTGGATTAAACTCGTATTTTCTAATCAGTGGGGAGGCTGGTGAATTTTTCTTTGCTATTTTTATACACAAGTAGAAACTAGATTAATGATCACGATTAAAAATGTTTTCAAATCCTTGTAGAGGTCGAATTCTTCGATTGCAGCTCCGTTTCTCTCATCTTCGTTGGTCTTTGGTAAAAAAAAAAACTAGAAAGTTAAAGTATTGCGAGGATTATCTAATCCCAAGAATCATTTGGATTAAAGACTTTTTATCTTATTAAGACAACACGGGGATTGAGTACCAGTTTTCCGTCCTAAAGACCACTAAAACCCCTAGCATGAAAGACCTGTTCTCTGAATGAAAAAAAGGTAAAAAAGCCACTCGCATGCCAAGTAAATACCCAGAACATCTAATTCCCCGCCCGCCCTGAAAACAAACAAACAAAGCACACAAACAGCACCACCAAGTATGCTACACTTCATTCCAAAACCGAGGAACGACACCAGGTTTCCCCCTTCCCTCCATCCCCGCCATTATCTCTGACTATCACTCGTCCTCTCTTAGCAGCTCCGTGTCTACCACACACACACGCAAGAAAAAAAAAAAAAAACAGACACAAAAAAAGAGACAAAAAAACGGTGTTTCCCTTTTTTCTTCTTTCTTTTTGTCTTTCCTTTTTTTTTGGTCTATATTAGCTAATCTTCTCCATTATGCGGTTGGGTTGCCGGAGACGCGAACAATGCGTGCCGGGCCTTTATTATACATCAAGCAAGTTGTAAAGCATCGCGGGCGAGCATTAGTCGTTCGACATACATCGCTCGCCGCTTTAAATGGCCGGGAATTCGGAAAATTGCAAGCGCGCACGCCCATTGGCTGGGCCGCTGGAACCTCGGCGGGTGCGTGCGTTCGTGCGCGTGCAGAGTACGTTTCTGCTTGTACTTGGGTGTGATTTTGTGTGTGCTGGTGGGAGTGAGTGAGTTAGTGGTTTGGGTCGGTATGTTGGTAAGTAAGTAAATAGGATGTACGTATGTACAGTTTGTGTGTATGAGTATATATATGTATATATATATATATATATATATATATATATGTATATATATATATATATATATATATATATATATATATATATATATATATGCGCGCGCGCGTGTGTGTGTGTGTGTGTGTGTGTGTGTTTGCGCGTGCGTGCGCCCGCCCTATCGAAGCATACACGCGTGTAACCATAAAACATAGAGAACAAAGATCATACAAGGCACCTACAAGCAATTATAATCTAAAAATAGACAATACAAATCGTCTTTCTACGCCATTACTGCTGTGAAAAAGGGGGCACCGTTTTCGACCTCCTTCTAAAATTAGAAAAGCCAAGCAAACAATGACTTCCTGTCAAAGTTCAAAAGCAATAATTTATAATCGAAGGAATATTCTCATTATTTTCCCGGTCTACTGAAATTCCCAGTGTGTCTTCCTGCGATTCAATAACGAAATTTATATCCACAGAGCTAAATAAAGATAGGAAGAGAGATAAGCAAGATTTTAGTGAGAAAATGAAAGCCAGAGAGGGGAGGGACTGAGAGTGGGACGGGGAGAGAGGGAGATAGATATATAGACAGACAGATAGATAGGTTTAAAGAGAATGAGATAAACACTTTTGATATAAACAAGTGATATGCACATAATATAAACACATACATAATATATATAAATAAACATATATGTAGATACACACACGCGCGCGCACACACACACACACACACACACACACACACACACACACACACACACACACACACACACACATATATATATATATATATATATATATATATATATATATTCAATACTTATGTATATATTACAGTATTAGGATTTAAAGACGATTTCATAGTGCATACCTGAAAGAACCACAGTAATTCACAGAAACTAAACTAGGCTAAACAGGTGTTGAACTTGTATAAATGCCTTGACCTTGTAATAGCTGCGTGAGGGGAGGGTGGACGAGGGAGGGGTAGGGAAGGGGAAGAGGGGATGCGAGAGGGTAGAAGAGGGGAGGGATGGGGAGAGGATAGAAGAGGGGGGTGGGGGAGAGGGTAGAAGAGGGGGGTGGGGGAGAGGGTAGAAGAGGGGGTGGGGGAGAGGGTAGAAGAGGGGAGAGGTGGAGAGGATAGAAGAAGGGAGGGAGGGGGTGAGGGTAGAAGAGGGGAGAGAGGGGTTAAGGAACGTGAGGGAAGGGGAGAAGGGGATGAGGGAGGGGAAAGAGGGGTTAAGGAACGGGAGGGAAAGGGAGAAGGGGACGAGAGGGGGCAGAAGAGGGAAGGGAGGGGGAGAGAGGGTGAAATAGAATAGAAGGGAGAGAGGGGAGATTAAGGAAGGAAAAGAGGGTAAAGAATGAGGAAAGAGGCCACGGGGGCAAGGAGCACGCACGAATCCCGCCATTAAAAAGGACAGAACCATCGAACCGGCGAACCATGCTGTCAGGACCACTTGCATCTCCCTGTGTCCGCAAGCACGACTCGGCATTCTACCCTACCTTGGCTACCTCCGGGCAACAGTCAGCGAAAGGGAAGAGAAAGGGGATGAGGAAGAGAAGGATGGAGTTATAAGAGGAGGAAGAGAAGGAAGGAGTTATAAGAGGAGGAGGTGAAGGAAGGAGTAACAGGAAGAAGAGGTGGAGGAAGAGAAAGGACGAAGAGGTGGAGGAGGAGGAAGAAGGACGAAGATGTGGAGGAGGAAGAGGAAGGACGAAAAGGACAACGACGACGACGGCGACGAGGAAGGGAAGGAGGAGCAAGAGTAAGAGGAGAAACAGGAGTAAAAGGAAGAACAAGAGGAAGAGAAACGAATAAGAAGGGGAGGAGCAGGAAAGGGCAGAAAAAAAGTAGGAGGAGCAGGGAAAGGAAGAAGAATAGGAGGAGGAGGAAGACGAGGAAAGGAAGAGAGAGAAGGAGGAGGAACAGGAGGAAAAAGGGGCAAGAGGTGACCGCGGACCGGGAAGTACTTTGTGAGAAACGCTCTTTATTTTTTTCTCTTTAAGCATTTTGTCCCTAAACATTTCCTCCTGGTGAGGCGAAAGGGGAGAGGAGGGAGCGGGGGAGAGGAGGGGGCGGGGGAGAGGAGGGGGCGGGGGTAAGAGCCGGGAGGACAAAAAAGGGTTATACGTTTCACGCTGCACTTTCAGGCTTGAAATTTTCCTAACTGGACTGTCACAGCCATGTAAATAGTTTCATTTCTGAGACTTACGTAGGATCTCTATTTTTAAAATACTTTCGATTAACATTATTACCCTTTATCACTAATGAAGTCATTAGTAATAATAATGATGATGAATATGGTAATAATAATGATGAAGATGATAATAATAATGATGATAACAATAATAATAATAATAATAACAATAACAGAAATAATAGTAGTATAAAGATGATGATGATAATATTCATTATTATTATTGTTACTATTATCATTATCATTACCATCAATCTCACCTATCATTATCACAAGTATTATTATCGTCATTACCATTACTGAGTTACTTTCTGTTCATCCATCGTAAATAAACAAAACACGTGGCACAAACAAAATAGAAATCAATTGCATTCCACATCAATCATAAACAATAATAAACCAATTACCCCCTGCTGCCTCATCTAAAAAAAATGAGGACCGAATCATCCATTTATCAGCCGCTGTTTCCTCGTCCCTTTCAGCGTCTTAACTGCCTTGTTCGTGAAGCTCATTGCACCCATGTTCACTCTCTTTTTTCCGGTATAATTCCATTATCTCCAATCAAGCACAACCTGTGTTATTTCTACTCCTTCATCCCCCTTCCCTTCCCTTTATATTCGTCTCTTCTACGACCTCTTACTTCCCCTCCCCTCCTTTTCCCCTTTTCAAGTTGAGTCTGTGTCCGATCTTAGTTCTTGGCCCATTTCTTAATCTTCTTCCTTTGCAATTTTACCCATTCCTTTGCCTATCTTCAACAACCCTCCCCTTACCTTCTTCACCATGCTCCTCCACCTCTCCCCTCTCCAATAAGACCTCAACCCCCTTCAGCCCCCCTCCAATACTCAGTTCCTCCCTAGCCCCCTTCAGCCCCTCCACCTCTCCCTTCTCCCCCACGCACAAGGGCCGTTCCATCCCTCCCATATCCCTAAGCCCCTTCAACCCCCCTCCCCCCCTCCCCTTCTCCCCTACCACCTCTAACCCCTCCCTTTCTCCCTTACCACCTCCAGACCCTTGCTACCCTCCCATCCCCCTCCATACTTAACACCCAGGCACGTCGCGATGCGGCCGCCTGCGGTGCCTTCTTTTCCTTGCTTCGCTCAATGTTCACCGTCATACAACTCATCGCCAGCAGCAGCAGAAAAAAACATCAACAGTCACATCGACAACAGTAACAAACAACGGCAAATAACGCTAACAACAGCGTCATAAAAAACAACGAACATCAACAAATTGCAGCCCCAAGCAACAACAGCACCCGCGCCGCCGCCCGCAGCATCAGCACCCTCCGACCCGCTCACCCCGCTCTCCAGGGGGCGCTCGCAACACCCGTCCGCGAACACCGGGTATTACACTTCTCACCCCATATCCGGCCATCGGAGGCACCAAATCCGGCCGGGTCGGCGGTGCGAGATAGCGACAGGACCCCGCAGATAGCGATCCCCGCCCTCCAGGGAGCCGGCAGCAGGCGCGAGGAGGCATGCGCGTGATAACCTTGCCGCGGGGAGCCCAGCGCCGCCTCGCCTCCCCGAGCGCTCTGGCATGTTATCGATAGGACGGCCGTTCGCGACAAGGTAAACGAGGCTTGGATAAACAGACATCCGCGGGAGGCGGGGCTTATCCTAGGGAGTCCTGTAAGGAGGCGTCCTTCGGGATATCGTGACTGTGAGCATATTCTATAAAGGACTGTAAAGCCAGAGGGATAGCAGCATGCAATGTAATCCCCTCGCATGCTGCCCTTACTCAGCCAAGAATCTTCAACCAGAGTAACCCCACTGCATGGAGATTTTACTCAACTAGAACTATTCACGCTGTGTACCACACCATCACCTGCTCACTCTCAACCAAAAATCCACCTGGCGACGAAACCACATAATACCACCTACCACCCAACACCACCAACGACATCCCCCCCCCCCCGCCCCCTCCATATAATCCAGGGGACATCCACCCATCTCTCATTAAAAAGAAAACTTAAAAACCCGTCGATTCATATCTTTTACCATCGCCCTAAGCATCCGGGGAGGGGGGGGGTCTTGGCTGCGCGCATCGGGGCCTTGATTGCGAAGTCGAGTTCCAATATCAATCAAGGGGGCCTCCGCGGAAGCCGAAATGATGCCCCGGAACTTGAAAGACTTGAAGGTGTCTCTCAAGACGGGGAGTGATTTGATTGCGAAGACGGCGGATGGATTCGGATCTCGTTAATCCCATGAATGATTGGAATGGAGAAGAAAAAAAAAAGCACGTAAGCATATTAGCAGATTGTGATATAACACAAGGTACTTACGCGACTGGTCACTTACCGAATCTGTCTTGGTGAGTGGAGGTAGGTGGTTGTGGTGGTGGTGGTGGTAGTAGTAGTGGTGGTGGTGGTAGTAGTAGTAGTAGGAGTAGTAGTAGTAGTAGCAATAGTAGATTAGTAGTAGTAGTAGAGTAATAGTGATATCTGTAGTAATAGTAGTAGTAGAATAATAGTAGTGGTAGTAGAATAGTAGTAGAAGTAGACTAATAGTAGTAGTAGTAGTAGTAATAGTGGTAGTGATGGTGGTTGTAGCTGTATCTGTAGTAGTAGTATGAGGGGGAGGGAGAGGAAGAGAAAAGGAAGGAAAAGAAGAGGAGGAAATGGAAAATAAGGAAGAGGAGCAGAAGGAAAAGGAAGAGAAGGAAGATGAGATGAGGAGAGCAAGAGAACAAGCAAGAACGCATTGGGAAGATCCATCCCAGCCTCCCAGGGTGCAAGCATGGCGGCGCTGACTCACCTGAAAAGAAAAGATGGCGTTTGAATACAAGGGCTAAGAAATATGGAGATTTTAGTTCTACTTCAGACGTTAAAACAATAATAGAATATCCTTATATATATATATATATATATATATATATATATATATATATATATATATATATATATATATATATATATATATATATATATATATATATATATATATATATATATATATATATATATATAACATTTCATCATATCGTTAAACTCACACAAAGACCCTCCCTCAACGTCCCATATTTTCACCTGAGCAAGACCATAATGATTACCCCCACCACCTCTCCCTCTCCTTCTCCTTCCCTATCTCTCTTCCTCTCCTTCTCCCCTCTCCCTCCCCTTCCCTATCTCTCTTCCTCTCCTCCTTCCCCTCTCCCTCTCCTTCTCCTTCCCCCTCTCCCTCTCCTTCTACCTTCCCCTCCTCCTCCCCCTACTTCTCCCTCCACCTTCCTCTCTACCTCTCCCTCCCCCTCCTCCTCCCACCTACCTCTCCCTCCACCTTCCTCTCTACCTCTCCCTCCCCCTCCTCCTCCCCCTACTTCTCCCTCCACCTCCCCTTCTTCCTCTCCCTCCTCCTCCCTGCCCCTCCAACCCGACCGACCGACTGACGGACCGACCGACCGCAAGCCCGCTTTTCCGCCGCACGGATTCTCGCTCGTGGTGTTAGTCTAATCACCCAATCGCTCGGTGACGCGCGCCGGCTCTCGCTCGCTCGCTCGTTCGATCGTTCGCTCTTCCTGTTTCTCTCTCTCTCTCTCTCTCTCTCTCTCTCTCTCTCTCTCTCTCTCTCTCTCTCTCTCTCTCTCTCTCTCTCTCTCTCTCTATATATATATATATATATATATATATATATATATATATATATATTTCTCTCTCGCTCATTCTTGTTTTTTGATGTTTTTCGTTTTCCATCGCCTTGTCTCTGTTTCTTTTACTTTTGTCTTTTTGTCATTGTTTCTGTTTCTTTTCTGTCTCTCTGTTTCTCCATTTACCCCCCCCCCCCTTCCCCGCCTCTCTCTCTCTCTCTCTCTCTCTCTCTCTCTCTCTCTCTCTCTCTCTCTCACTCTCTCTCTCTCTCTCTCTCTCTCTTACTGAAAGAAATAAGCAACAAAATAAATGAATAGGAACACGAAGCCACACCATTTCCCCGCAAAACCAGCACGGCCCCACACACTCCTGTAATTAGGCGCCTGACCCACCGCTCCTCATGAGACAGGTTAATTAAATCCTCCAGCGCGCTCGTTGGGGGGGGGGGGGCTCGCTCGATAGGGGTGGGGGTGGGGGTAGGTATGAAGGGGGGTGGATGTGGTGGGTGTGGTAGTGGAGGAGAGGGGGGAGGGGGAACTCGTAGGGTGGGAGGTGGGGTGGGTATGGATGGGGGGTGGGGGGAGTGGATGTGGTTGGTGTGGTAGTGGAAGGGAGGAGAGGGGGGAGGGAAAAGGTGGAAGTGGGGAGTGCAGCAGGAGGGGGATGAGGTGGAGAAACAGAAGGAAAATGAGAACAAGGGGGAGAAGGAGAGAAAGGTAAAGGAGAAGGAGGAGTGGTGGTGGTGATGTTGGAGGAGTTGGAGGAAAAGAAAAAAAAGAAAAATAGAACAAAAATAGGAACTTAAAGAGAGCAAAAAGGAGAAGGAGAAGGAGAAGTAAGAGGAGGATGCGGAGGGGGATTTGGAAGAGGAGGAGGAGGAGACGGAGAAGAAAATGTCAAGAGAAGTCTAAGGACTTACATATGCAAAGAAAAGGGGGGATAGGGGGAAGGTGCCAGGAGTTGCAAACAAAGATGAAGGTACAAGAGCGACGTGAAGATGAGCCTCGAAGACCATAATACAAATCCCAAGAGTGACAAGAGAAAGCAGTCCCAGAAGCGGTACGATACAGGATATCCACACTGTAACCTGTATTTAGCGCCGAGTTCTAGTTCTCCGATCCCCGAGATCATTCTTTTGTACAAAACATGCGCGGAGGAGATAAAACAGAAACGCGTTCTAGAAAGAGATAGCGATAATAACGCACCGAATAGCAGAGAGAGGCTCACCCAAGGGACCCCGAAGAAGTGAAATTCCTGAGGAAAGCATCGCCGTAGGATCTCGTGCGTAAGTATTCGTCATCCTCTCCTCCGTCTTGACAAGCATATCCTCCAAGCCCGCCCTTCATTCATCCATTCATTCATTCGCTCATTCATTCATCGCCGGAAACAGCCGAGCCATCCCCAGCCGTAATCCATCGTAAATAACACTAATTCGAACCGGAGACGTAAAGCACTGTTAATGCACCGAAAAAAAAGAAAAAGAAAGAAGAAAAAGTAAAAATAAGAAAAGAAAAAAAAAAGGAAAAGAGGTCTTCTACTCGGCCAAAGATCCACCATAAGGAGTGACACTTAACTCGTGACCCGCGCCCTCGCCCTTCTCTTTCTCCCCCCTCCCTCCCTCTCTTCCCCCCCCTTCCTCTCCTCCTCTTCTCACCCCTCCCCTTCCACTCCCCAATCTCTCCCTACCCCCCGTCCTCCCCCCCCGCCCCTATTCCTCTCTTTTCCTCACCCCTGAATCTCCTCCTCTTCTCCCCCACCCTACTCGTCCTTACCCCTCCCCCTACCTCAACCCGCGTCTCCCCGTCACCTTCTATGACAGCAGCTTCCGGCGGGATCTACTTCTCCTCCTTACTCCCTCCGCTTCCTCCTCCTCTCTTCTCCTCCCTTATCCTCATCATCCTAATCTTCCCCCTTGCTACCTCCCTTCCTCCTTTTCTCTTCTACTCCCTCTTCCTTATTTTCCCCATCCTCCATCTTCCCTCCTTGTCTTTTCTTATTCCTTATCTTCCCCTTCCTCACTCCTCCCTCCCTTCGCTTCTTCTACCTCCTCTCTTCTCCCCAACCCACACGACCCACCTTCCTCAACCCCTCTCCCCCCTCAAACCACCTTCCCCAACACACAACCCATCCTACCCCCACAACACATACGACTCCTCCCCCTTCCCCCCGCCAACTTACCCTCACCCCCCTCCTCATTTTACCCCCAGATTATCGTTCTTGCATTCCCCTTGCTCACCTCCTCCGCTTCCTCCTTAAGATAAGACGCCAAGACAGCTCATCGCGAACAACAGCCGTTCCCCTTAATGACGACTAATGGCATCGACGGGTGTCATTAGTGTCATTAATGCCCCGGCGCTGTGTGGACCGTGTCAACCTCCGCACCCTCCCCCCCCCCCCTTCACCTCCCCCTCTAAAAAACGCCGGATATAGCTTGCGATTAACTTACTATTAACCGCGAATTAGTCTGGGTAACGCCGCTGTGACACGAAGCGCAAAGTTCTCAATGTTAGAATGTTTAAAAAAAGAAAGATAGAAAAAATATATATACACTTTAGAGACCTGACAGACAGGTTGCTTTCCGTGCTCAAAAAACACGCACAAAACCGCTACGTACATTGAACAAATAGGAACAAAACCACTAAACGCTGAACACGAAAAAACTACTTGCGTTAAATATGAAGAAACCCTCTACTCGCGCTGAACAAAAATCAACAAAAACCACAAACCCCATCGAACAAATTTGAACAAAATCGCTAACCCAATGAACAAACCATAACTATCACCCGCGTTGAACAAATATGAACAAAACCTCTACCCACATTGAACAAAACTCGAACACGACAGCTACCCACCGGCGCCCCCATACCCATCCATCCCATGTCAAACAGTATATGGGGGAAAGACAAGACCCATATTATACCAAGCTTGATATGTTGTTCATGTGGATGTGGAGTGGATGTGGTGGGTGTGGTAGTGGAGGAGAGGAGAGGGGGGAGGGGAGAGTTGGGAGTGGGGAGGAGGAAGAGGTGCAGCAAGAGGGGGGTGAGGTGGAGAAAGAAAAGGAAAATGAAAACAAGGAGAAGGATGAGGAGCAGTAGACAAAAGTTGTGTCATAAATGAAGCTTCGAAATTAACCTAAACATGAGCTATAATAACTGCCCATCTACTTAATATTAATAATCTTCATCATCATCATTATCATTTTATTATCATCATCATCATTTTATCTATTTACATAAATATTCTTACACGCTTAGGGTTCGATCAAAATTTAAAATTCCATGAAGGGGTCACTGGTCTAAAAAAAAATTGGGGACCCAAAAAGAGTTTCGAATTCCGTCTCGGATACCCAAACGGGTGTCCGAGACGGGTTTCGAAACGTAATTTGACCAGATTTTTTTTTTTTACCGTGATTGTACATCTGAAACGGAAGTGCTGTTTAATCTTCACTTCTGACAAAAAAAATTAACTGATGTAACTAGATGATTTTTCCCCAAAGTATTCAAAACGTTGGCGCTCACACGACCACAATGGTTTCTGAAAACTTTTAAATCCATAATTCTCCAGTGAATTCCTATCATTCCTCGAACTATTTTATTCGTCTCAAAAATTCTCCCGTCAGTTCATATCATTCCTCGAACCATTTCACTCACCTTAAAACTCATCATCATTCAGTCAACTCATGCCATGCTTCAAACAATTACATTCGCCTCAAAACTCATCATTCTCCAACTCATTCATCTCATTCCTCCACCCATTTCACTCGCCCTAAAACTCATCACCATTCAGTCAACTCATGCCACGCTTCAAGTTATTACATTCGCCTCAAAACTCATCATTCTCCAACTCATTCACCTCATTCCTCCAACCATTACATTCACCAAAAAAACTTATCAACCTGCAGTCAACTCATTCCATGCTTCAAACAATTGCATTCGCCTCAAACCTCATCATTCTCTAGTCAATTCATATCATCCTTCGAGCCATTTCATTCACCTTAAAACTCATTATTCTTCATATTATGCTTTAAGCTATTATAGTCATCAATTCTTTTATTTTTTCCGTCTCTTTTTTTGCCAAATTTACTTGTATTCCAGAATCATTCATATTTCATATATAAAATATGAATGGTTATGATAAAGACGTGGCATTTAAAGTGAATTCTAACATATCGGATCTTTTTCGAAAATCAAAGAATAAATGGTAATGGTAATGATGGCAATAATTATGGTGAACTTGATGATAGTGTGGTGGTGATGATGATGATGATGATGATAAGAAAGATGATGATGATAATGATAAGAAAGATGATAAAGATGATAATTTTAACAACAAATATTTCAACAATAAAAAATATAATAAAAAACGACAATGGTAATCACAGCGATTATACCATCAACAACAATCCCCCAAACCAAAATACCCCAACCATGACAATAACGACAATAACGAAAGCAATAATTGGCACCAACCACCAACCACCGCCAACAATAACAACTTCAATAAGAATAAGCAATAAGAATAATAACCAAATAATAAGCCAAAGAAGAAGTTGATGCGCGGACCCCGTCAGTATAAGAAATGCGGTTTGATCTGCCAGGTGCAATCATCATCTCCTGTTAATGAGAACTCGAGCCAAGATTAATAGCTGGGGGGGGGGGGGGGAGGGGAAGGAGAGAGGTTGGGGAAGGAGGGGGGAGGGGATGGGAAGAACGGGGAAGGGAGGAGGAGATAGGATGGGAAGAACGGGGAAGGGAGGAGGAGATGGGATGGGAAGTAGGGAGAGGGGAAAGGACGGGGAAGGGCAGGGGAAGATGGGGGAGAGGAAAGGAGAGGGAACGGGGAGGAGATGGAATTGGAGGGGAAGGAGGAGGGGGAAGGGCAGGAGAGAGGGGAAAGAATGGGATATAGTAAAAAGGTGGGAGAATAAAGGGGGAGGGCTAAGAAGGGGAAGATGCAGAGGAGGAGGGAAGGAGGGAAGGGTAAAACCACCGATATTGTACAATAAATTCGTTGTTAAGAATAAAAGATTACATCAACTACAACAACAAAATGGCACAGTCGCAAAATCATAAGCATTTAATCTTTAATCTTAAATTTAGAGGCAAATTTTAAAACAAAAAGGGTGTTAGCGAGTGTTAGCAATGATATCCAGGTGGTTGGGAGAAGGAAAAGGAATTTAAGAG
>NC_091571.1:8550285-8555285 GCF_042767895.1 Penaeus vannamei | reverse complement strand
AAAATGAAGACGTTCCAAAAACACGAATGTGGCATAACCCACTTCGTGACATTAAGGGGAGCCTATTGCGCTTTTAGCAACTGATAAGAAAAATAAAGAGAAAGAGTGGTGAAGATTGGGGAAGAAGGGATGGATGGATGGATGGATGGATGGATGGATGGATGGATGGATGGATGGATGGAGGGAGGGAGGGAGGGAGGGAGGGAGGGAGGAGGGAGGAAGGAGAAGGAGAAAAGGAAGGAGAGAAGGGAGGGAGACAGGGGCAGAGAGATAAGTAGATAGATAGATAGATAGAGAGAGAGAGAGTGAGAGAGAGAGAGATAGGGAGAGAGAGAGAGAGAGAGAGAGAGAGAGAGGGAGAGAGAGAGAGAGAGAGAGAGAGAGAGAGAGAGAGAGAGAGAGAAAGAGAGAGCACAGCACTTGCCACCACTACTAAATGAGAGAATCATGATAAGCCAAGGGCGGAGATGAGTGAGGGAGCGAAAGGAGGGAGAACGAGAACGAGAACGAAAGAAGAGGAAGGAAAGACGAAGGAGAGAAATGGCAGTTAAGAGAGCGAGTTGAAGGAGAAGAAGGAAGGAGGGAGAGGAAGGAAGGAGGGAGAGGAAGGACTAAGGAGGAAGAAAAGAAGCAGTAAAGGAGAGCATGATAAGAGAAGAGAGGGTGAGGGGGTGGGGGATGGGGAGAGAGAGACGGAGAGAAATAAAGAGAGGAGCAGAGATAGAGAGAGAGAACGAGAGTGAGGGAGAAGAGGTAGTGAAAAAGGAAGGGAGCAAAGGAGCAGATAAGGGAGGGAATGGGAGAAAAGGGGAGGGAGGGAGGGAGAGGGAGTGAAGGAAGGAGGGAGAGGGAGAGAAGGAGAGGGAGGGAAAGGAGAGAATGAGAGAGGGGAGTAAGGAAGGAAGAAGAAGAGAGGGGGTAAGGAGAGAATGAGAGAGGGGGGTAAGAAGGGAAGAAGAGAGGGGAGTAAGGAGGGAAGAAGAGGGGGTAAGGAGAGGAAGAAGAGAGGGGGGGGTAAGAGAGGGAAGAAGAGAGAGGGGGAAGGAGGGAAGAGAGGGGGTAAGGAGGGAGAAGAAGCAGAAAAGGAGAGAATGAGAGAGGGGTAAGGAGGGAAGAAGAGAGGGGGAGTAAGGAGGAAGAAGAGAGGGGGGTAAGGAGGGAAGAAGAGAGGTGGGGGAACAGGAGGGAAGAAGAGAGGGGGTAAGGAGGGAAGAAGAGAGGGGGGGTAAGGAGGGAAGAAAGAGAGAGGGGGTAAGGAGGGAAGATGGGAGAAAGAGAGGGGGGTAAGAGGGAAGAAGAGAGGGGGTAAGGAGGGAAGAAGAGAGCGGGGGGTAAGGAGGGAAGAAGAGAGAGGGGGTAAGGAGGGAAGAAGAGAGAGAGGGGGGGGTAAGGAGGAAGAAGAGAGCGGGGGGTAAGGAGGAAGAATGAGAGGGGGGGGTAAGGAGGGAAGAAGAGAGAGGGGTAAGGAGGAAGAAGAGAGAGGGGGGTAAGGAGGGAAGAAGAGAGCGGGGGGGGGGGTAAGGAGGGAAGAAGAGAGGGGCGCTACACTCCAGCGCGGTTTATGTTCCAATTTTTCCCTTTTTTTTCCTTCTTTTTTTGCCGCAAGTTTTTCCGGTTAGTTGAACAGGTGATTGGCTCGGCAGCTCCTTCTCGTTGGGCACTTTGAAGACGATGCTTGTGGGGGGTGAGGGCGAAAGGGGGGGGGCATTTGAAGGGGGCAGGAGGAGGAGGAGGCCACTGGAGAGGGTGAGAGGTGGGGGCCATTGGACAGGGGGGGTGAGAGGAGGGTCACTGCAGGGGTGAGAGGAGGGGGCATCTGGAGGGGGGTCGGAGCCAGGGTGGGGGGTGAGGGGGGGATATGATGCTCACCTTGCAACTCGTTCCCTTTGCCCTACTCTCCTGCATGCCCAGTTCTTCTGCATTTTCTCAAGACGTTCTCATGCAATATGGTGCATTCTCTCTCCGTTTCTCTCCCTTTTAGTCAACAGGAATGTTCGCCTTCGCCAAATCACTCTTACCATGCAATATCATGCAATCGCTTCCCTTTTTCTTGCAATTTTTTTCACCATCATCTCACAAGCTCAGGGCGATGCAACCTCAAGTACACTATCACGCATTCTTTCTGCTTCCTTGCGCGTTCTTCCTCTGTCTCCGCCAATTATCTTTCCCTCTCCCTATCACTTCTATTATGCATTATCCACCTTCGTAAACCTCCTCCTTGCATCCCTTCATCTCCTCTTTCGTGCATTCCTCTCGTTCTTTTGCCTCCCTCTCCCTCCCTATCTATATATATATCTATCTATCTGTTTGTCTATCTATCTTTCTATCTGCTCTCTCCCTCTCACCTACTCCCCCCCCCCCTCTCTCTCT
Source organism: Penaeus vannamei (assembly GCF_042767895.1). Classification (NCBI taxonomy): domain Eukaryota; kingdom Metazoa; phylum Arthropoda; class Malacostraca; order Decapoda; family Penaeidae; genus Penaeus; species Penaeus vannamei. The sequence continues at coordinate 8,552,915 of NC_091571.1, read as the reverse complement.
CTCTGTCTCTCTCTCTCTCTCTCTCTCTCTCTCTCTCTCTCTCACTCACTCACTCACTCACTACCTACCTACCACCACTCACTCACTCACCACTCACTCACTCACTCACTCACTCACTCACTCTCTCACTCTCTCACTCTCTCACTCTCTCACTCACTCACTCACTCACTCACTCACTCACTCACTCACTCACTCTCTCTCTCACTCACTCACTCACTCACTCACTCACTCACTCACCCACCTCACTCACGCACACACTCACTCACTCACCCACCTCCCCTACCTCACTCACTCACTCCCTCCCCCCACTCCCCCCCCCCCCCCCCCGTGCATGCTTTATGCTATGTGGAGTTCATCCCCGTGCATGCCGAGTGTGGCATCAACTCCTGCTTAACAATATGCGATTCCGATAAATTAAATTCAATACAGGCGGGGGTGAACGAGGGTCATTCACTTCATTACATCAAACGCCGAGAGTGGAATGAATAACAATGAACAGCACTTGAAGGCAGGATGAAATATCTAACGTTACGATGCCATAATCGCCATCATCATTATCTTTCCCCGTGGAATCATTTATTATTCTTAAGTTGTATGACTTTTTGAACACTATGTATAAGCAAGAACATATATGTATACACATATATATGTGTGTATACTTGGACACATACACACGTGATGAAAATAATGATAACAACAATAATAATAATAATAACAATGTTATTAGAAATAGTAACAATAATAATAATAACAATAATAGTGATTATAATAAACAATAATAATATTAATAATAATAACAATAATAATAATAATAATAATGCCAACAATAATGATAATGAATAATAATAACAATAATAAAAAAAAATAATAACAATGATAAAAGACTAAGATTAAGAAGATAATAATAACAATAAAAGATAATAGTAACAATAATCATAACGATAACACCAATGATAATGATAATAACAATAATATCAATAATAATGATAATAATAAGAATAAGATGAATAAGAATATCAATCATTGACACTAAGCATACTAACAAAAATAATACGAATAATAAGGGAAACAATAACAAGAATAACAACATAAATACACACAAAAACAAACACACATGCCCCTAGCTCCTAACCCCCCCCCCCACACACACACCCACACATACACACACGTATATATATATTTCTCTTTGTCTATTTGTAGATAATTACGCGTGCGTGTGTAGATATCGTGACGAGATAGATCACCTGCGATAGAGATATAATACGTGAGATTGGCTTCATCTCGCCCGGTCTGTCTGTCATTATAGTTATCCATCCATCACGCGGCATCAATCGTTTTCTTTCATTGCATCAATTCCTTTTTCTTGATTGCGGCATCAGTCGTTTTCTTTCATTGCATCAATTCCTTTGTTTTATTGTGGCATCGGTCGTTTTCTTTCACTGTTTCAATTCCTTTGTTTTATTGTGGCATCGGTCGTTTTCTTTCACTGTTTCAATCCCTTGTTTTATTCTGGCATCGGTCGTTTTCTTTCACTGTTTCAATTCCTTTGTTTTATTGCGGCATCCGTCGTTTTTTTCACTGTATTAATTTATTTATTGTGGCATCAATCGTTTTCTTTCATTGCATCAATTCCTTTTTCTTGATTGCGGCATCCGTCGTTTTCTTTCACTGTTTCAATCCCTTGTTTTATTGTGGCATCCATCGTTTTCTTTCACTGTATCAATTTATTTATTGTGGCATCAATCGCTTTATTTCACTGTCTCAATTGCTTGTTTTATTGCGGCATCAATCGTTTTATTTCACTGTATCAATTTATTTATTGCGGCATCCATCATTTTCTTTCACTGTATTAATTCCTTTTCTTTATTATCATTGTCACTTCGTTATATTTCTTGGTCTTATCTTCGGGGAGGTTTCGGGGAATCGAGTCAGGCTTTTTTGTTTTTAATCTTCTGCTTTCTATACCTTTTAGGTGGAAAAGGTACTGGGCGTTTGTAGTTGAGAAATCGATGGAAAACGGATAAATTACCTGAATGAAATAATGTTCATTTAGTTTGGTTGTCCGTTTTCTATCGATTTCTCATCCGTTCACATTCTTTCTTTCAATTTAAACAGAAAAATTAAAAGGTAAAAAACATTACATCTTTTAAATCAAAGAAATTGTTGCTCGATTTTTCAATTCGAATCAAATTAAATAATGTGATTAAAAAAAAATCAAGTAAGAAATATATAATCATAAATTTCAGTCGCATTTCCTATAAAACATCCACAAATAGTTTTAAAAATCACATCCGTTTCCCACCGACACCCCAACAAAGACAAACTCAAACAATCAAAAACAAAACCAAAAAATAAAAATAAAAATAAGCTCATCGGTCACCGCCGACGGACCTCAGACAGACAGCTGATTGCCTAATTTCCCCCACGAAAGACCATAATTTCCCCTCATGAGACCATAATTTAGGGGGAAAATAGGCGACAGGGTGCTAACTACGGGCTCCTGACCATCCCTACAGGCCTATGGTGGTGGGGTAGGCCTATAAAATATGATCCAAGGCTAATTTTCCGCCGCGCTACCGTCCTACGCTGAGAACGGGATGGCTTGCAGGTGTCCAATTAGTTCGCTGTCT
>NC_091571.1:8537785-8540285 GCF_042767895.1 Penaeus vannamei | reverse complement strand
GCACTTTCATGCCCCCTCACACCCCGTTCTTCTTCCCCAGCCCCCTATCTCCCTCCCCCCCCCTCCCCTTACTATTCCTCTCCCTACCACCCTCTCCCAGTTCTTCCTCCCCTTCTACCTCCTCCGCCTCCTCCTCCTCCTCCTCCCTGCATCCCTCCCCTCCTTTCTCCTTCCTCCCCACTCCCAGCCACCAAAAGAGAGGAGGAGGAAGAAGAATGGAGAGGGAAAAAGAGAGAGAGGAGAGTGAGGAAAGAGGGAGGAAGAGGAGGGAGGAGGGAAGAAGAGAGAAAGAGGAAGGAGAGAGAAAGAAAGAAGGGAAGAGTGAGGAGAAGGAAAGAAGGAGAGGAAAGAAAGAAGAAGGAGGAGGGAGAGGAAGAAGAGGGAAGAGAGAGAGATGGAGGAGAGGAAGGAGAGGGAGATGAAGAAGAGGGGAAGAGAGAGAAGGAAGGGAGAGGAGCGCCCCATCATGACTGGCCTTCGGAAGACATTTCCTCCGCAGACTTGAAACAATGGGGCGAGAGAAAACTTCCCGTGACTTATTCGACACGTGTTCGCCCACCGCTTCCAGGGGCGCGAGGTGGGGGTGGGGTTGAGATAGGGGGAGGGGGGTTGAGATTGGAGGAGGGGTGGGGTTAAGATACGGGAAGGGGCAAGGGAAGAGAAAAAGAGGGAGGGGGATGAAACTAGGAGGGGACAGGTTGAGGGAAGAGGGAGGAAGGAAAGAGGGGATGGGGGAATGAGGGGGAAAGGGGTGAGGGAGGGAGGGAGGGAGAGAGGGAGGGAGGAAAAAAAGGGAAGAAATGAGAGAAGGAGGAAGGAAGAGACTGGATTAAGAGATGAAGGAAGCAAGGAGAGAAAGAGGGTGAGGGTGAGAAAGAAAAGAGGGGAAGGAGGTGAGAAAGAGGGGAAGGAGGTGAGGAAGAGGGGGAGGTAGGAAGAAGAGGAGAGAGGGAGGAAAGGAAGAGACGAGAAGAGAGGGGAAGAAGGGAAGGGATTGAAGCAAAGGGAGGAATAGAGGAATGAGAAGGAAGGGAAAGGGGTGAGGGAAAGAGAAGAGATAGATAGTAAGATGGAGTAGGAGTGAGGGAGGAGGTGTGGGAGATAGGAAAGGGGTAGGGAAGGGAAGGGAAGGGAGTGGGGTAAGGAGTGATGCTTGGGATGGGAAGATGGAGTGAAAGAGTTAGGGAGAAGAAGGGTAAGGGAGGAGGGGATAGGGGAATACTGAAGAGTGTGAGGGGGGGGGAGGGACTTGAAGAGAGGCAGGAAGAGGTGTAAAGAAGAGGGAGGGTGGGGGGGGGAGGCTTTCTCTCTCGTGAATACTATTATCTGGCACAATCAACCTGCCCCCTATACCCCCACCCCCACCCCTACGACCTGTATCACCTATACTACAACCTCCCCCCCAACCCCCCAACCCCTCTCCATCCCCAATATCTCAACACAATCTCTGAATTATTATCTACTTTCCTCCAACCTCCTCTATGTATCCACTTTCGGATATTTCCTCTATTCTCCTTTCCTCATTTCCTTTTCTCCTCTTTTCTTTCCGCCTCTCGCTTGCCCTACAAAATGGTAGGAAGGGGGGGGGGAACCGCTATTAATTTATCACCATTAATAACCAAAGTAAATAGTGAAGAGCACAAGCCCCTTTTTCTTATGCCCCTTTAACTCTATTTTTTCCTTCCCCCCCTTACCATTCACCCCATCTCCCCTCTTCCCCTCTCTTACCCATCGACCTCATCTCCCCTTCTCCACTTTTCTTCCCCATCTCCCATCCCTCTTCCTTTCCCTCCTTATTTCCCCATATCCTCAACCCCATCTCCATCCTCCATTATCCCTTCCCCTCTTCCCCTGAACCCAGCTCTCCCTCCCTTTATCTCAAACCCCACCAATACCTCCTCCTTCTCGCTTAACCTTTCCCTTCTCCATTCTCCCCCAATCCTACTCCCCTTTCCCTACCCCCAACCCTATTCCCCCTCCCCCTTATCCCCCAACCCTACCGCCCTCCCCACCCCTAACCTTACCTCCCACTTCCCTTAACCCCAACACTACCCCTTCCCCTTACCCCCCAACCCGACTCCCCTTCCCCTTACCCCTAACCTTACCTCCCCCACCAACACATCCACCCCGCCCCTCTGTACCCACCTCCACCTCGCCGCCCACCCTGCTATAATTTGCCGCCGTTTCAACCTCTTGCATAATTAGGGCGCGCGCTTCGCTCTCTCGGCTCCTTCGAGTAAATAATAATAAGGCCGGGTAAGATCTGCAATTTGGACGTGTAATTATCCGTTATTCCCCTCGTTTGCGGCCGAGAGGATGGCTTATTCGACGCGGCCGGGAGTCCTGATTCTTTTGTTTTTTTCTCCGATTTTTTTTTCCGATTTTTTTGAAGTAGATGTTTTCGGGTGTTCATCTTTTTGGGGTTCTGTTTCTGTCTCTGTTTGTCTAACTCTCCCCCAAACCCTCTCATTCTCACCCTCATTTCTCACGTCCCCCATAA
>NC_091571.1:8527785-8530285 GCF_042767895.1 Penaeus vannamei | reverse complement strand
GTGGTGGTGGTGGTGTTGAGGATGATGATGAATGTGGTGGTGGTGCTGCTGCTGGTGATGATGATGATGATGAATATGGTGGTAGTGGTGTATCTATCAACAGATACAAAAACGATCCCCCTGAAAATCAATAAAAAAAAGTAACGCAGTGTGACGAAAGTGAATTGATGTCCTGCTTTGCATTCTTCAGCAAGTGTCCCTCGTGAATCTCCCTGCACACTGGCGCCAAAGGGGACTGAATGGGGGTGTCCAATCCGCTGCCATTAATCAGTCGATTGGACTGACACGTGCACTGCATAACGAAGATTGGAAGAATTAAGTTTGATTTAACATTTGTAATATGTATAGTATATATGAGAACGTGTCCAAATGCAGGCGGAAATATACATGTTAATCTAACTAAAAAAATATATATTGCAAAAATCAGTGCATCTTGCATATCATCCTTATCTTCATGGCTGTTGCCTTACTGACAACCGTGTCACACTAATATCATCCTCCCCTCCCCCTCCCCCTCCCCCATTTGCCTCATCAGCTGTCTGTCCTCACCCTGCCTTACTTCACTGACCGTGACTCATTACGTCTTTCACCGCGAGGGTTTGACGGCGAGATGGTTTTTATTCGCACGAAAAGAGCACTTATATTTAAAGTGTGGCCCTTAAACTAGGTGTAGAAAGAGACTACGGTGTCATACCAAGGTGAAAAAAGAAAATAACACTGCACATATACATATATACAGGACTTACATACATACATACATACATAAAGACAGACATGGATGCATACATACATGCACACATATATGCATATCTGTATACATACATACATTCATACATACAGACAGATATGGATACATACATACATACATACATACACAAACAAACACACACACACACACACACAAAAAATCACTTCCTCATATCATCTTCCTCCACGAACCGAAAAGCGAAGCCTCGAAATCAATACGAACTCCCATAGGGCAAAACCTCCCAAGACTCCGAGCAGAAATTCGTATCATTGGCAAGAAAACCATCAAAATAATAAGACGCTCTCGCCGCCCCATTACGGCGTCAGCTTGAAACTGCAGCCGCCAATCCCGAACGGCAACGGCTGGAATGATCACGGGGGGAAACAGTCAATTACATTCGGGTTTTCTTCTCGGGCGAGAGAGAGAGAGAGAGAGAGAGAGAGAGAGAGAGAGAGAGAGAGAGAGAGAGAGAGAGAGAGAGAGAGAGAGAGAGAGAGAGAGAGAGAGAGATTGAGTGAGTGAGTGAGTGAGTGACAGCGGCAAAGCGAATGACAACAGCTGCTATGACGTCACCAACCAGGCATATGTCTATACGGAAAATACTGGATCTGTGACGTCACAAGGCTTCAGGCCGATGACCAGATGATTCGAAGGAATGCGCGTTCAAAAGTGTTATCGAAATGTAAACTTTCATCTATAACACATATATCAATATCATCACGTCAATGCTGCAATCATGAGGTAGATTGAATTAACGCAAGCATATCGTTGCCTGTATGAAATAATAACACGTTTAATGAATGCATTTTCGGGCATTTGATCTCAGAAAAACATTTGGTCGCGTATAGCCTTAATTATGACCGGCCTTTGTTGTCTTTTATCTATTTTCCTTTCTCTTGATTCCTCTCTTTACACCCCCATCTCTCTGTTTCTATATCCTTTCTCTTAATACATATATATCACCCTCCATCTCTGTCTTTCTGTCTCTCCTAATCATCCATAGTGATGCATTTTTAGCAATGTTGTCATAATTATTTTCATAAACTGTTACTCTCAGCATGATAATATTTAATCTTGTTCAGTGTAAGTATTTCTGTGATAGGTGGATTTTCATTTTCTTTAAATTTTCAGTAATTCTGATCATGGCTATAACTTGGGTTGCTCTTAATCTGCATTTGCAGATTTTGTACCTTAACGATGATGATAGTTTTATTATTTAGTGCGTTATTGTTGTCATCATTATCATCACTGCCATTTAAACTCATCATAATTATTATATCCTCATTCCTACTATCATTGCTACTACTACTACTACTATTTCTACTACTGCTAGTACTACTACAACTATTACTACTATTACTACTACTACTACTATTACTACTGCTACCACTATATCACTGTTATCTTAAACACTATCAATATGATAATTTCATATGAATTGAATTACTCAATTAATTGATATATCAATTTATCATCATACCTACCGATTTGATTTGAGAAATCTAATGCCAACAAAAAATCTTCCGAACTCTTATTATCAAATTACTAACAAACCGTCTATAAAATAAGAATAAAACAAGTATAAATGATTAAACAGTTTATTAAAAAGAAAGTGTGGTGCCAATTTCTCTGAACTGATAGTCTTGTATTGAGTGCACCGTATACTATTTATATAATAAACAACAACAAACAATATACTGGACAAAAAAAAGCTAGATACAACAAAACAAAAAAACAACAACAACAAAACAA
>NC_091571.1:8486866-8489366 GCF_042767895.1 Penaeus vannamei | reverse complement strand
TCCATCATCCCTCCTCTCCCTCTCATCACCCATTCTCCCTATCCCTCATCATCCACCCTCCCTCTCCTCCATCACCCACCCTCCCCTCCTCCCATCACCCATTCTCCCTCCCTCCATCATCCACTCTCCTCTCCCTCCATCATCCACCTCCTCTCCCTCCTATCACCCACATTCTCCCTCTCCTCCATCACCTCCCTCTCCCTCCCATCATCCTCCCTCTTCCTCCTATCAGCCCATTTTTCCCTCTCTTCTCCTCTATCACTTCCATTCTCCCTCTCCCTCCCATCATTCACCCCTCCTTCCCCTCCCATCACCCCATTCTCCCTCTCTCCTCCCATCATTCCACCCTCCCTCTCCATCCCATCATCCACCTCTCCCTCTCCCTCCCATCACCCATTCTCCCTCTCCCTCAATATCCACTTCCCTCCCCTCTCCTCTCCCATCACCCACCCTCACTCTCCCTCCCATCATCCACTTCCTCCCTCTCCCTCCTGCCCCTCCCTCTCCCTCACATCACCCATTCTCCCTCTCCCTCCATCACCCTCCCCTCCCTCTCCCTCCCATCACCCATTCTCCCTCTCCTCCTCCCATCATCCACTCTCCCTCTCCCTCCCATCACCCCATTCTCCCTTCCTCCTCCCACCTATCCACCCTCCTCTCCCCCTCTCTCCATCACCCATTCTCCCCCTCCTTCATCACATCCACCACTCCCTCTCCCTCCCATCATCCACCCTCCCTCTCCTCATCATCCACTCTCCCTCTCCCTCCCATCCCCTTACACCCCTCCCTCTCCCTTCCCACTGGACTCCACCCTCCCTTCTCCCTCCCTATCACCCATTCTCCCTCTCCCTCCCCATCATCCACCCTCCTCTCCCTCCCACCATCCACCCTCCTCTCTCCCTCCCATCATCCACCCTCCCTCTCCCTCCCATCACCCATTCTCCCTCTCCCTCCCATCATCCACCCTCTCTCTCCCTCCCATCACCCATTCTCCCCTCTCCTCCATCATCCACCCTCCCTCTCCCTCCCATCATCCATTCTCCCTCTCCCTCCCATCACCTCTCCCATATTCTCCATCTCCCTCCCCACCATCATCCACCCTCCCTCTCTCCCTCCCATCACCCACCCTCCTTCCCCCTCCCATCACCCATTCTCCCTCTTCCCCCATTATCACTCCCCCCTCCCCCCTCCCCCCCTCCCCCCTTGATCCCACGGAGACGCGCGCAACCTTCTCACGCGATTGTAGCGTAAAGCGAATTATGATTTTTGACGCGAATTAATAAACCTCGGTAATCGACCTCGCGCCAATTATACACGCGGCGGCACGTTTGCGACGCTCTGGGGCCGTCACGTCCAAAGCCACTCGTTCTTTGTCTGTCTGTCTGTCTGTCTGTGTCTGGTCCTGTCTGTCACTCTGGTAATGTTTGTCACTGGTTTGACGCCTTTTTTTTTTTTTTTTAGATCTTTTTGTTTGTTGTGTCTGTTTGTGTGTGTGTTTCTTTTCTCTGTTTCTGCCTCTCTCTCTTTCTCAATCTCTCTCTTTCTCTCTCTCTCTCTCTCTCTCTCTCTCTCTCTCTCTCTCTCTCTCTCTCTCTCTCTCTCTCTCTCTCTCTCTCTCTCTCTCTCTCTTTCTTTCTTTCTCTTTCTTTCTCTTTCTCTTTCTCTTTCTCTTTCTCTCCCTGTCCCTCTGGAACGAAGGTCAAAATGCCGCGGGATGAAAGCAGTGATGTAACCTCTCTATGTGGCTTTGTTTGTCTCCAAGATGTCGCTAATACACAAATAACCAACTATCATGAACCTGTCATTATTGTTAAGTATATGCATAAGCAACATGACCCAACTTTGTTTTTCATTGGTGTTAATGTCTTTTTTTAAATTCTCTTGTTATTGCCATAATTTGCTGCTATATTCATTTCTCGAAAGGATATTCTACCTTCCGTCATCAACACCTGGCTATTGACTGCAGTTCTGTCAATGTTGCAATTTCATTTCCCTTACATTCGTTGTGACTTCATCGCCAGCGGCCAGCATCGTCACCATCAGTACTATCCTCACAGCGATCTATAATCATTTGATCATCACGTTGTAACAATACCGTCATCATCAAAAAGCATCGCTATAATTACCGTCAATATAATCACCATCATCATTATCCGACCGGCTGTCTTCACCAAAGGGTTGTACGGCGCGACTATGCTTGCCTCCCCCCCCACACCCCCACCCACCCACACCCCCATTGCCATCTGAACCCACGAGGTGAAAACCCTGTGCTCACGTGGACAGGCTCTCACGATTCTCTCTCCCTCTCTATCTATCTATCTATTTATCTATCTTTATCGCTCTCTCTCCCTCTCTCTCTCTCTCTCTCTCTCTCTCTGTCTCTGTCTCTCTCTCTCTCTCTCTCTCTCTGTCTCTGTCACTTCCTATTCATCGCTTCATATTTCTCTTTGATTGTCTATCTGTCTGTGTCTGATCAGTCTCCCTTCCCCCATCCCTCTCT
>NC_091571.1:8456866-8459366 GCF_042767895.1 Penaeus vannamei | reverse complement strand
GAGGAAGAGGAAGAAAGGAAGAAGACAAAAAAAAAGGAATAAAAAGAAAAAAAAATAAAGGAAGAAGAAGACGAAGAAGCAGAAACAAAAGAAAGAACAAAAAGCGACGGAAAAAAAACCTCCGATCGCCCGCCTCCCGCGACAGCCCGGAGTTCTCACGCCGCGACAGACAATAACACAAATAATAAATACAGTAACGCCGCCCACAGCCCACACCGGCCCGTAATTCATCACAAAATGACGCAACCCGTGTATTAATTTGTGTTCGAGAGACCGAAAAATTGCCGCCGACCGAGAGAATCTTCCTCCTGTCCGATTCCATCATTATTATACTTATTATTATTATTTTTTTATTATTCATATATATATCTTAATCTCTTCCTGACCCGTTCCCAAAAATGAAAACTACATTCCCGGTCCTCTTCGAGCTACTGGTGGGAATCGATCAAGGAAATGCCGCTGCTCAATATCGATGATGGAATCTAAAGCTCTAATCTCGATAATGACTAATAATAGATGTATTTATAGATTACCGTCTCCTCCATCTCTGGTCGTTATCATTATCTCTTCCCATCTATCGTTCTGTCTGTAATGTGGGATGTACACTTAATCGCTTCTATCATGGGAATGGCAGACAAAGGGAGGGAGAGAGAGGGAGAGGGAGAGGGAGAGGGAGGGAGGGAGAGAGAGGGAGAGGGAGGGAGGGAGAGAGTGAGAGAGGAGATAGATAGAGAGAGAGAGAGAGAGAGAGAGAAAGGAGGAGAGAGAGAGAGAGAGAAAGGAGGAGAGAGAGAGAGAGAGAGAGAAAGGAGGAGAGAGAGAGAGAAAGCAGGAGATAGAGAGAGAGAGAGAGAAAGCAGGAGATAGAGAGAGAGACATATAAATAGATAGATAGATAGATAGATAGATAGAGAGATAGAGATAGAGAGATCAGTTCCATTCTACTTACAAGTAACTTTTCTGCTGACTATCACCACCAACTGAACCGTCATCATCTGCAATACACTCCTCCACCAGTCACCACCCTTCGCCCAGCCACCATCACTCAGAATCACACCATCACCCTGTACCCTCACCACAATCACCACAGTCAACCAGTCACACGTACCCTGTCTTCCACAAATACCACCATAACTCACCATCATTCATCCCTAACACCCTTTTTCAACCAGTCGTTACCACCTGTCGTTCCACAGAACACTATCATCACTCTACCCCATCGACATGTATAACCCACTATTACCATTTGTATTCATCATCATCAGCATTCGTCACCATCAGTCGAGGTTTTTCGAGAATACGGCATAACATGACCGCCGCCACATGTCCTGAGAGTGAGGGAGAACTGGACACCACTGCACAATCACTTCGATTGTACATACCGTTGTGTTCTCATCAGTACATGAAAATCTTCATAATCATATCATGACTCATACATTATTTCATCGCTATATAAAAATCTTCACAATCATTACTCATACACTATCTCATAAATTTATAAAAATCTTCAAAATGATATCATTACTCCTACACTACCATCACTGTATTACTTTGCAAGCACAATACTTTTACCACTGTATCACTATATAAAAAAGAAACATTGAAAGTTTCGTGTTGCATCACCAACAGCAAATGCATCATCCACAAGGCAGCCTTTATGCAAACACCATAAATTACCCCGCCGTTCATTCGTACCCAAATCACACCCAACACAGGCTTAGTTAACTGCCCTCTCGACAAGCAACTACCATATTTTTCCTTAAAACTACCACTACCACTGCCAGTACCCACATCGTTACCACAATTTCCTACCACACGACCACAAATCTCCAAATCCCAAGCACCGTGTCAACCACACTGGCTACCACCACTTAAACCAACTACCATTACCTCTACTACCACTATTACCATATCGGGTATCATCACCCTACCACTATTAAAACTACCGCCACTTCTGAAGGCAACATGTAGCAGGGGGCCATTATTACCACAACCACTGTCCACACAACCCCTACCATTTCTAACACCACAACACCCATCGTATTAACAACTATTGCCATTATTGTAACGACCACTACTTTTACCACGACCACCACCACAGCTATCCTTGCCACGACTATCCCTACAACCCCCTTAGTAAATCAGAAAGAGATGGGGGAGGGAGGGGGCGAAACGACTATAATGTTTATAATGACTATAACCTGCATCACCATCATCACCATCACCACCACGGCCAAAAGCAACACCACAACTACTACTACTACCATCTCCCCCATTTCTCCTACCATTACAATCCACCTTCTTTGTACCACCCCTACCTTTCTAACAGAAGGGAGGGGGGGGGAGGGAAGGGGAGCAAGGGGGAAGAAGGCTGAAAGATCGGGGAGGGGGGGGGTCGAGAAGCAGGATTGGGGAGAGAGAGGAGAACCAGGAGTAGGGGGAAAGGGGAGAAGCAGGAGTGGGGAGAAGGAGGGAGAGACGGGATTAGGGAAAAGAGGGG
>NC_091571.1:8419366-8421866 GCF_042767895.1 Penaeus vannamei | reverse complement strand
CAAATCAATAAACAAACAAATAACTCCAATAAACACGTATCTATAATAAAATAAAACATGAAAGGAAAAAAAAAACGAAAAACGGAAAAAAAATAAAACGAAATACTACGAGTCCGCAACACTTTCTTTCAATTCCCTTTACGCTTCGTCTTAACTGCCTGGCCTTGATCCCCCCCGCCCCTGGCCAGCGTCAAAGGGAGCACAGCTTGCCCTTTCTCCCCCTCCTCTCCCTTCCCTCTCTCCCCTCCCCTTCCCTCTTTCCCCTCCCATTCCCTCGCACCTCCTCCTCCTCCTCCCTCTTCCTCGCTCCATCCTCCCCTCTTCCTTCTTCCTCGCTCCCTCCTCCCCCTCCCCTCTTCCCTCTTCCTCCGGATCCACCTCCTCTTCCTCCCCTTTTCATCTGTGATTCTTCTATCTTTTTCTTTTATTTTTCATTTTACATTTTTTGTTTCCTCTTATTTTCCAATTTCCTATTCCTCCGTCTCGATCTTTTCTCCTTCATATATCTTTTGTCTTTTATTTTTTCCATCTATGTATTTCCTATTATTTCATTTACCTTTATGAACTTTCTCCATCACAATGTTATCTTTCTTTTTAATTCAATTTATTTCTCATTTTCCTCATTATGTGTAATGTCCAAGTTACTCTAACCATTATAATATATGAGAACGTTACTACATAATAATGCAAAGTAATGAAAAATTTGATACTAATGAATATAATCATAATTTCAATGTTATATGATAATTTAACAATACTTCTATTACCAGTATTTCTGTTATTAACAATGGCATGAGACAAAGTAACAGTTTACTCAAAAAATAATAAGAGCAACGATAACAGAAAACACATCTGAAGTAATATAATTCAAAATAATAATAATTTGTTATATCGATAACGGTATATTGCTATAATGATGGGAACAACAATAATGGTAATGATAAAACTAAAATTATAAAAAAGAACAACAACCACAACAAGAATAAGAGTGATAAGAACGAAAATAGAAAATTAGCATTAAGTATAAGGAAATAAAATAATAATGATATCAAAATAAAACTAACACTAATATTAATGGTAGTAAAAGGATGAACACCATCAATACTGGCATAACAGTTATGACAGTAATAATAAAAAATAATAATAATAATAAAAACAATAATAACAATACTAGTAATAATAATAGTAATAATGACGATGATGATGATAATAATGATAATGATTATAATAATAATAATAATGATAATAACAATGATAATAATAAGAATAAGAACAATAAAAAACAATAATAGTGACAGATACATAAACAATAACAATTATGATGAAAAATACACAAACAATAATAAAAATAATGATAACAACAATCATCACAATCCTCATCATCAGCATCACGTTACGACATTCAATGATAACAATAACGATAACGACGAACAACACACACACACTAAACACCATTTCTCAATCTGTACAGGAAAGAATTTGAAACATGCCCCGCCCCCCCCAACCGCCGCCATTTTGAGTTCCCTCGGCGCGTAAGAATAAACCGGCAATACAAGATGAACAATGAACGACGGAAGATAATAAAGAGAGAGGGAGAGGGAGAGAAAGAGAGATGGAGGAGGAGGAGAAAGAAAGAGAGGGGGAGGTAAAGGGAGAAAGGAAGAGAGAGGGAGAGGGAGAAAAGGTGAGAGGGAGAGAGAGAAAGGAGGAGGAGAAGGGAGTGAGGGGGAAGAGAGGAGAGGAGAGAGAAGGAGAGAAAGAGAAGAAAGAGAAAGAGGAGAGGAGCGGAGAGCGAGGAAGCGAGAGCAGGAAGAAAGAGAAAGAGAAGAAAGAGAAAGAGAAAGAGAGAAAGAAGAAGAAAGAGAAAGAGAAGAGAAAGAGAAGAAGAAAGAGAAAGAAAGAAGAGAAAGAGAGAGAGAGAGAGAGAGAGAGAGAGAGAGAGAGAGAGAGAGAGAGAGAGAGAGATATGATAGATAGATATAGAGAGAGAGAGAGAGAGAGAGAGAGAGAGAGAGAGAGAGAGAGAGAGAGAGAGAGAGAGAGAGAGACATACAGAAAAAGGAAGAAGAGCGAGAACGAAAAAAAGAAACCTCAAAAAAAGAAAAAGAAAAAAAGAAGAAAAAAAGGGAAAGGAAAATAAAAGTTTCAAAACAGGGTTTCCAAATGATGTTTTCCCTCCGACCTCCCACTCCTTTCCCCCCAGAACCCCCTCCCAACCCCAGCACCCTCCCCACCCTCCTCCCCACTCCCTTCCGCCTCCCCACGCCTCCTCCCCCACCCCCTCTCACCACTCCCCTTCCCTCTCCCTCTCCCTCCCTCCCTCCCTTCCTCAGCAGCAGGGAAGACGAGACAGTTTGGACAGGCCGCCATTGTTCTTGTGCACCCGCCGTTCCATGGGCCTGCTGGTCGGGCTCCGCGGCTCCTGGTGCCTCTCCCTTCAAGGAGTACGCGGAAGGGGAGGAGAAAAGGAGGAGAGGAGGGAGGAGGGAGGAGGGATGGG
>NC_091571.1:8399366-8414366 GCF_042767895.1 Penaeus vannamei | reverse complement strand
AAATTTTGCAGAAAAAATACATTTATGAGCTACCATCATCACATTATTCTTATTCAAAACTAATACATTATCGTCAAAAGAATTAAAATTGCAACCATCATCATTATCCTCATTAATTTTGCTCATGGTGGTGATTAATTCCAGAATTAGAAAATCAGAAACAAAATATTTTACAGATACGGATATATATACGAATTAAGGAGGAAATTCTGTCCAACAGTTGAGCTTCATATATCAATTTCTAACAAATAATCAAAAGTTCAAAACAATAATAATAAACCTTAACACTAATAATGATTATCATGATGATGATAGTAATAACAATTACATTAATAAAAAAACAAGAAATAAAAGCGAAATTTCATTACCAATTTCTTTTCATTGAAATTTTCACTGAATCAATAAAACTTAAATTGAGTTTAATCAAATCCATCGACCGTCTTCAGGGGTCAATTAACATAGATGTAAAGAGACTGCAATTAAAGTAAAATCAAAACGACTGCGTGAGCCATTAATAACAATCAAAACACGAAGATAATCAAGATTTAAAAAAATAGTAATAAAATAATATTCTATGACGAAAACAGCACAATGAAAATACTTACATAGTAATCAATAATTATGCTAATGTTAATCCGGATAATAATAACACGAGTAAAAAAATAATAATAATAAATAAATAGATAAAAAAATAATAATAATAATTATAAAGGTTTTCCCTACACCAGGAATCCTACTAAAATACTGTCTGTTGAAAGAGGTCAATAACCTTCATCTTAAAGGGGGCAAGATCCTGCTTCGATGTATGCGCATGTGTATAGAGGCGCCAATGGGATAAATACAAGGAATTTGATACAGGAGAATTATTAAGATATAGAAAGGATGTTTTTGGTTGTTGTTATTGCTCTTCTTATTGTTGCTTTGTTGTTATAGATGACATGACCGTGACGTTAAATGAAAAGAAATGATAACAAAATCATGTTACATTTTTAAAGTGAAAAAAGAAAAAAAAAGAAAAAAAATGCAGGCCAAAGGAACGAAAACAACACACCATATGTTTCACAACGAATGGAAGAAAAAGTGGAATAAAAAGAATCAAAAGGAAGGTGGGAGGAGAGAGAGAGGGGGGGGGGAGAGGGAGGGCCAAGGAACATGGGAGGGGCAAGTCTAACATTAGAAAAGGAAGGGGAGGAGGAAAGGGGAGAGGGATGGATGGGACACAGGAGGGGAAGGAAGGAGGGAAGGGCACAGAGAGGGGGAGGAGGAGACGGGGTAGGATCAGAGAAGAGAGAGAGATGGGGTGGGAGGAGGAGGAGGAGGGAGGAAGAGGAAGAAAGGAAGGGGAGCAAGGGATTTGTGTGTGTATGTGTATAGTGGAAGAGGAACAGGAAGTGGAGGAGGAGGGGGGGTCGGGGGAGGAGATGGAGGAGGAGGAGGAGGATAAGAAAGAAGAAAAAGAAATAGGAGGAAGCAGAAGAAAGGGATGAGGATTGAGAGGAAGAGCAGGAAGGGAGAAATAAAAGTGAAAAGGAAGAAGAGGAGGACGAGGAGGAAGAACAGGAGACTGCATGGAGGTTAAGACCGAAGGGTGGGGGGAGGGGGGGGCTCCAATCTTTATAACCAGCTGCCTTTTATTCTTCGGGTTTGATTGGATACAAAGACGCAGCAGCCGGTCCTTGGTCCTTGGTCTTCGCGGAGGGGGGGAGGGGGGGGGGACGCGACCCGAGAGGGAGAATAACCCCGTGTGTCTCCTCTTCCTCCTTCTCGACTACATTTCCTTCCTCTTTCCTCTTCTACTTCCTCTTCCTCTTCTTCCTTCCTTTTCCTCTTCCTTTTTTACTTCTTCCTCTCTTCCTCTTCCCCTCCTCCTTCTCCCTTCCGCTTCATCCTCCTCCTCCACTTTCACCAATTCTTCTTCTCCGTCTTTTCTTTTTCTTCTTCTTTATTCATCCCTGCCCTCTACTATCCATAGCCAAAGCTGTTACCTTTGTCTGTTTCTCTTCCTATAGCGTCAAGTCACAGCCTGGCAGCGCTATGATCGGAGTGAGTGAATAAGGTTAATGTTCATTACATATGTATGATAAATAGTATATGCATGTATCTCTGTTCACACACACACACACACACACACACACACACACACACACACACACACACACACACACATATATATATATATATATATATATATATATATATATATATATATATATATATATATGTACATATGTTTATAAACACTCACATACACAATGAAAATCTCAACAAGCAAACCGAAAACAGCCAGAAATAAACCCAACCACCTACCCCAACACCAAAATCCTTCCTCCATCCACTCTCTCCCAACTGCACCCCCACCCCTCCCACCTTAAAAAATAATCAAAATATACCCCCCTACCTACCCCCCTCCGTCCCTCCCACCCCAAAAAATACTACATATCCCCCACCCCCCCACCCTCCCCCTCCCCCTCCCCCTCCACCCCATCGCCATCTCGCCCGGAGAAGAACAACGTAATACGTAATCCAACCGGAAATACCGCGATCACGTCCAGCATACCGATTACGGCGAGCTAATCCGGCCCCGATGCCCACAATCAGCTGTCAAAATTCCCCCCATTTGCGTAAAGCGATGTTCAACAAAATGGCTTCGGCGATTACACTCATTCGCGCGACGCCTTCGGTACCGAATGGGAAATGTTCAAAACCTCGGGCGCTTCCTTTATAATTTATCTGTCAAAACATTAGAAGATAATAAATAACATCCTTTGTTCTTGAGGTCTTTTCTCTTCCTTTTTTTTCCTAATTTTTTATCTTTCTTTTTTTTTATTCCGCTCTTACAGATTTTCATGCATAAGAAATGCGGCATAAATGCATAATGGCTAATGGTCTGGAGAACTGAAGTGTTGTTAAGCGTTTTCCGCAAATTGCTAATTCGCGTAATTAATGCCTGCGGTAATGATAAGGCTATAGTAAACAGAGGAAGCGCATTAATAACACTGATGAAGATTATGATAACGGAGATGATTATATGGAAAGAATAATAAGTTTATGAAAAGAGCAAGGCCCGATAACAATAATTCATTCAACTACATATAACATATTTATACAAATATATACTTACATAGACTATGTACATACATTCATATCTATTTATACATACATATGTGTGTGTGGGGTGGGGTTGGGGTGGGGGTGCGTGTGTGTGTGCGTGTGTGTGTAATCTTTACTCAAACGAAAAAAAGTGTGTGTTTTCTGTTCTTGTTTTCGTCCTCCTGCCTCGTGAGAGACCCGTGCGCGAGAGAGAGAAATAAAGAGAAAGAGAAAGAGAGAGAGGAAGGAGAAATAGAAAGAAAGAGAGGGAAAGAGAGAGAGAGAGAAAGAGCAGTCACCTCGATCACCTCTATAATTGTCTCCTTCCGCTGAGCGACCTTCACCGAGGCACCCCCCCCCAACCCCCTTGAAAAAATATTAATCATGATGATAAAAAAAATATTGAATATAACCTCCATCATCATTTTATTCGTGCCCTCTTCCTTTCCTCTCTATATGTCTTTCTATCTCCTTTTTTTCTCCCTCTCCTCTCTCCTTCCTTCTTTATCTCCCCCTCCCTGCACCCTTTCTCTCTCTCTCTTTCTCCTTTCCCCAATTCTTCCTTTTTTCACTCTCTCATTCTTCCTCACTTCCATCCCATCTCCCCTCCTTTTTCTCTCTCTTTCCTTTCCTGTCCTTCTTTCCCCCTATCCTTCTCTCCCTATTTTCTTGTCCCCGTCGCTGAAGTCTAAAATTGTCCTAAGTGCCCCTTAAGTGATGATAATTACATTAATTTCATCGTAATGTAATCGTCAACTGTGCAATCAACGTTAAACCTAGCTTCCGCCATTTTCGAAACGGGGGGGGGGGGTATATGTGTGTGTGTGTGTGTGTGTGTGTGTGTGTGTGTGTGTGTGTGTGTGTGTGTGTGTGTGTGTGTGTGTGTGTGTTTGTGTATGTGTGTGTGTGTGTATTTCCAAAATACCGAGGGTCATTTCGGTCATTTATTCAAGCCCCCCCCCCATTCGTTTTGCCCCCTACTTTGCCTCCTACCCCCCCCCCCCCGCAAGAGAAAAAAAAAGTAATCTCCATAACCCCGACTTCCTCAACACCTCCCCCCAAGCCCCCAACCGTCCCCCTCCCTCCTTCCCCTACACGCACCCTAGCCCAATCTGCTTGTACCTTCCCCTCCCTCTCCCCCTCACCCCTCCCCCTACCCTTGGATCCATCTTCATTGCAAAAATCAACAATCTGGAAAAAAATTAAAATCTACAAATCATCATTTAGCGTCTACGAAAAGTTGGCGAAAGCTCCGAAAGAGACTAATCTTCTTGAAGGATCACGTGCATGCTTGCGGACTATAATCTCTCTTGTAATAAAGAAATACGAAGGAAGGAGAAGAAGAAAAATAATAACCAAGGAAGAGGAGTAAATATAAAGAAATGTGAAGGAAGGAGAAAAAAATATATCGAAAGAAGAGGAGTATATATAAAGAAATGTGAAGGAATGAGTAGAAAGAACATGAAGAAAGATGAATAGCATAAAGAAAATGAAAGAAGGAGAAATAAAAGGGAGAGAAAAAAATATATAAAAATAGAGGAATAATACACACATAAAAAAATAGATGATGATGGAGGAGGCGAAAATGTAAACAGACAATAATTATGCTCCCCTCTCTCGAAAAAAACAACAAAATTCGTATCAAAAATATATCTTCATCAAATTCAAGGAGAAGCTTTTAAATCCCAGAAAATAACTGTCAGACCCGATAAACTTTGAATCATTTTTAGAATCTTGATGATAATAAAAAAAACAAGAAAAAAACTGGCCTGATCTACAAGGGAACTGCTCAGTACAAGTTACATAAGATTTTATTCTAAACAAAAGAGTCAGTTATCAATGATACAACCAAAAACTTTTTTTTTTTAGTATGGTAATTAGTAATACCAATACTACCGGTGCTACCATTACTACTGTGTCTAATAATAATAATAATAATAATAATAATAATAATAATAATAATAATAATAATAATAATAATAATAATAATAATAATAATAACAATAACAATAATAATAACAATAATTATAATCAAAATGACGGTAATGTTAGTAATGACAGAGTTAACATTAACAAAGGCAAGACCGAACGTTAATGATAATACTAATGATAACGATGATGTTGATAATGTTAATGGCAACACCAATAATTACAAGAATAATGATGATAACAATGCAACCCAAACCAACAACTGACCCGAATGCAGAATATAGCACACATCTCGATCCCTCGGCCCGAACCCCAGCCCTCCCCCCCCCCCCCCCCCCCCCCTGAGCCGGGCCCGTCGTGCGAAGCGTCGAAAAGCGGCCGATTTGCCGGTCCCGAATCCCGTCCCCTGAGCTCCCCTTGGGCGCCCCCCCCCCCCCCCCCGCCTCAAAGGACCGGCCGAAGACACCAAGTTCGCGGAATCTGCCTTCGTTGATATCGATTTATTTCTTTTTATTTATTCTTTTCTCTCTTTCTCTCTCTTTTCCTTTTCATATCTTTCTCTTCTTCTCCTTCTTTCTCCGACGTAACACTCGGCAAACACAGACGTAACTGTCCGGCGGCGGGGCGAGAGACGCTCGAATCTGCGCGTTTCGAGGGTCTATCGCGCTAAGCCTTACACCGCCAATTATCGTAAGCATAATGAGAATATAGCGTGCGGGGGCTTCGTACTAACTCCATGCACACACTTAAGACCCGCGGCTCCGAACGCTCGCAAAACCGGCGTCGTCGGTCCCGGCCTCCCCTCTAGCGGCGGGCGCTCGAATCTTCCCTATTTTTTATTCTCCCTTTTTTTCTGCACTTCTTCTTCTTCTTCATCTCTCTCTCTCTCTCATCAATCATTCATCTAACATTCGCGGCATTGCCAGGGCTTCAAATTACCATCACAACGCGGGTCATGATGGAGGGCCTCTCCTCATTCCGGGCCGCTTGTAATTTGTGATTAGCAAAACTGATCGCGTTCACGATTAAGGAAACTCATTAAGTTCGACGGCGGGCGTTCTGGCCGGCCGCGCTGAATAAAAAAGAGGAGGAAATACATTGACGTAGACGATTTATTCCCCAAATTCCTTCTCAAAAATAGAGGGAGTTGGTGCAGCGGGCGAGGGGGGGGAATAGGGAAAATTACCAATGCATACGAAGGAAAACCTTTTCTCCCTCCGCGAACAACGTCTTCCGAGGCGTAAAATCTGTTTGTTGTCTACCGCTGTGACGTCATCCGCCATCGCCGCTCTTGGCTACATCCGCACGCACGCCTGCCACACCTGGCTGTGTTTATTATCGTCGCCGCATCTACCGCATACCGACCCTCTTATCTCATCAATGTGGATATTATTATTACTTCTCTCGACCGTTACGGAATGAGGGCAAAAAAAAAAAGGATTAATAAACCTTCGAGGAAGACCGATGAAAATGCAGTAGTCTCCGGGACGGTTGCCAGCTCGGCCTTTATTCTCTACGTATCGTCTCTCTCTTTCTTTCTCTTGTGTTAATATCAAGCCAGGCCTTTAGGGGAACTCTCGGACGCCGAAACCCGATACCTGACTGATACCGAATCACTGAATTATACAGAAAGAAAGAAATGAAGACAAAAGGAAAGAAAGAAAGAAAGAGAAAGATAAGGGGTGTGTTTAGGGGGGGGAGGGAGGGGGGATACACGCGGACAAAGAACAAACTTTATCCCCGTCACAAGAAACAAATTAATCCCCGGTTCCAAAAACGTCCCGACAAAGACACTCGCAAAGACACCGAACCTTTTCCTTCCTCGCGCGTCTTCCCTCGCTTGGTAAATCGACCTCACAAATAACGCAAAATAACTCTTAACAACATGACAACAACGAGAACCAATCACCAATCGCCAATCATTGTCGCAAGAGGGGGGGGCAGAGAGGGAGAGAAAGCGAATACGATGCAATATATAGTAAGGGTATAGCGTACTTTGTTATCATTACATTATGTCACTGACTCTCCGTATCTACTCTCTCTCTCTCTCTCTGTCTATATCTCTGTCTATGTCTCTAATTCTCTCTCTCTGTCTATGTCTCTAATTCTCTCTCTCTGTCTATGTCTCTAATTCTCTCTCTCTTTGATTCTCTCTCTCTCTCTCTCTCTCTCTCTCTCTCTCTCTCTCTCTCTCTCTCTCTCTCTCTCTCTCTCTCTCTCTCTCTCTCTCTCTCTCTCTCTCTCTCTCTCTCTCTCTCTGGCCTGAGCTCTGTGATTTCGCCCTCGTGTATTCTGACTGCAGGTGGTCGCGACGTTAAGACTGACCATGGCGGATAAGATAGGAGAAGGGGAGGAGGAGGAGATCGGGGGGGGATGAGGCGGGGATGGGGGGAGGGGGGAGAGCCGGAAAGAAAGGAAGGGACAGAAAGGGGAGAGAAAGAATAGAGCCGAGGGGCCAAAAGGAGGTTGGGAACTGCAGCAACTGTGCAGTAATTAGAGGGTGGCAAAAAGTGCCTACATACCCCCCACCTCTTGTCCTTCTCTATCTCACCGCCCCCCCTTATCCCTCCCTCTTTTACCCCCCTACCAACCCCCTAACCCCCCAAATGCGTCCCACGGTTCCGACATTCTGTTACATCCTCGCGACCCATTCAAGTGAGCTTTATCTTATCGCTGGAATTAGTCGGGTGAATGTACAAGCTCCGATAATTGTTAACTGATTTTTTCCCCTTTTATGTGGAAGAAGACAGGGAGGAGGAAGAGGGAGGGGATAGAGGGGGAGAGGGAGAGAGGAGAAGATTACATACTGACGCAACCGAATTTCGAAACACTAACTGCCCCCAAAAGAGATTAAAAAAAAAGAAAAAGAAAAAGAAAAAAACGCGGGGAGAACAACAGAAATTTTTACACCCGTCACCTTAATCTGCTTCTCTCGGGCTGGATCCTTCGAAAGGGTTTCCATCGGTTTCCAACTCTCCGTCGCTCCTCCCCTCTCCCCTCTTCCCTTCCTCCCCCTCCACCCCTTCCTTAAACATTCCCCCCTCACTCCTTCCAACCTCCCTCCAACTTCCTCCCTCCCCCCACCCATTCCTCCTCTCTCATCCTTCCTTCCTTCCCTCCCTCCTTCCACCCTCCCTCACTCCCTCACCCTCCCTCCCCATATCCTCCCCCTACCCCTCCCTCCTCGCCCTCTGCAGCTGCGTTCACATCACGACTAATGGAACCACGTCATGTGAAGTGTCAGAGACAAGGCAACGGTGAGGGGGATTACTGAGCCTATAGGAAGCCGGGACGAGGAGGAGGAGGAGGAGATGGTGGTGGAAGAAGAGGAAAGTAGGAGGAGGGAGGGAGGGAGGGAGGGAGGGAGGGAGGGAGGGAGGGAGGGAGGGAGAGAGGGAGGGAGGGAGGGAGGGAGCAGGAGGAAGAGGAAGGAGGAGGAGGAGAAGGAGATGATGGAAGAAGAGGAAAGTAGGAAGAGGAGGGGGAGGAAGAGATGGTGGTGGGAAAAGAAGGGAGGAGGGAGAGAAGGACGAGGTGGAGGACAAGGAGAAGGAGGGAAAGGTAGGAGGAGATGATGATGGAAGAAGAGGAAAGTAGGAGGAGGGTAGGAGGAGGAGAGGGAGGAAGAGATGGTGGCGGAAGAAGAGGAAGAGCAGGAGGGGGAAGAGGAAGAGGCAGAAGAAGAAGAGCACCGCCGCGGCCGCGAGAAGAGATGGCGGAGAAGATACCGGCGAGGAGGAGGTAGAGCCTCCCCCCCAACCCCCTCCCACCAAGAGCCCCCACCCCACCCCACCCCCCACGTTCAAGATCTCTTTCAGACTAACCGATCAAGATGAAGAGAAGC
Organism: Penaeus vannamei; assembly: GCF_042767895.1. Classification (NCBI taxonomy): domain Eukaryota; kingdom Metazoa; phylum Arthropoda; class Malacostraca; order Decapoda; family Penaeidae; genus Penaeus; species Penaeus vannamei. The sequence continues at coordinate 8,405,503 of NC_091571.1, read as the reverse complement.
TCGAAGGGGGGTGGGGGTGGAGAGGGTAAAGTAGAAAGAAAGAAAGAAAGAAAGAGACAGGAAGATCGAGAGTATGCATCTGTCTTTCAAGTCGCTTTTCTCTCTCTCTCTCCCTCTCTTACCCCCTTTACTCCCTTTCTCTCCGCCGTCTCCCTCCATCCTCCTTCGCTCATTTTGTCCCCCTTTCGTCTTCAAGAAGCAGGAAAAAGACCGAAAACCTCCGCTAAAAATCTACGTCTAAACATCTTATCAGTGACACGTGTTTCCGTCCAAACCCCGTCCTTCCCTCCTTGAATCTCGATCAATCATCTTAATCATTAATCCTTCATCATTATGACGAGGTTATTATTCTATTCCCCTTCGAGGTCATTATTCACGAATTATTCCTTAAGAGATAATGAAAAGACAGTCGTTAAGGTAATGGCATCCGTAGTTTTAAACAAGAGATTTCAACGGGAGAAAAACACGTAAGTAGTGATCCACGATTATCGCTCTTGTGGCATTCTATTACAACGGTGCAGAAAGTACTTGTTCCTAATCCTCACGTTCCCGGGGAAGAGAAAAAAGACACCTAATCCGCCCCAATACATGATAACCCTAATCGAAAGCGAATTACGGTGAAATTGCCGTATCACTAGAGAGCGAGCGGACGAGAATAATTAATATTGAATATATTTTCACATGTTTCTCTCCCTCCTTACGACTCTCTTCCCGTCCTATCGATAATAAAAATCTCACTCGAGAAAAATTGGTTTCCGTTTTTTTTTCCTCTCTGTCTCTCTCATATTTTCTTTTTCTCGCCAATTCGGAATTCCATTTTGTGGCGACTTATATAACAGCCAAGTCGAGATCCTCGGATGTAAGCTGGTCTCGGTAATAGCAGAAAAGTGATAAGAATAATAATAGCGATGAGGAAGGTGATAAAGATGGTGATTATAGTGACGCCGATAGTGTAATAATTCGAATCGTGCTCAGTATTAGATCAGAGAGTGATATCAGCTGTGCCAGAAGCATTACTAATGCAGTACTGAATAATCACTGAATTGATGATAACGCGTCGCTTTAATGATGTTGGAAATGCAAAAGTAAAGCAAGCGTGCAACGATGTCCCTCCTCCCGAAATCCCGGGGGGGGGGGTACCAGGGCGATGATCTCGTGACGTCATAGAACACCGTACTGACACAGACACAGACACTGAAACACATACTCTCTCATACACACAGAGACAGAAACACACTCACACTCACACTCACACTCACACTCACACTCACACACACACATAGCAATACACACACACACACAAGCTAGCATACTCAAACACCCAACCAAACACAGACACACCTTTGAACAAAAACACACATACAAACAAACAAAACACGCACACCACCACCCCTACCCTTTCCCCCTCTAACCATCCTACCCCCCACCCTACCCCAACCCCCCAACCCCCACCACGTGACAGGTTGAGCAAGGCTTGCGTTACCTGAGCGAGATAATCCTTGTTTAAGTCTAAATTAAGCCTCGGGTCTAAGCCTTTCTCTCCGCGCTGCAACTCCCTCGCCGTTAAGACTTTGGTCACGAGGGGGGGCGGGGTCTCGAGGGGGAGGGGGGCGGGGTCACGAGGGGGAGGGGGGCGGGGTCTCGAGGGGGGGAGGGGGGCGGGGTCTCGAGGCTCTGATACGGCGACTGCTCTTTTATGGACGAAGCGAGATTAGAAGCACGGAATTCTCCTCACCACACCACACCCCTCCCCCTCTATCCTTTCCTCTACCCTCCCCCCCCCTCTTTGCTTTGTCTTTGTCGTTTGGTGTCGTTTTGTTTCCCCCTCTTTTGTTGTTCTCCCTCGTGGGTCTGTTGTCGTTTGCTGTTTTTTTTTTTTTTTTTTTTTTTTTTACCTCGTTCGTGTTTTTTTCCCTTCTTTTGCAGACGTGATTGCATCTTTTTTGGCAATGTTATTTGTCAATTATTTTTATTTCGTTGTCTATTATTTAATTAACTCTAAAAATATTTCCCGCAGCGTTGTGCTACCTCTCTTTTCGGTTTGTTTCGGGTTTTGTTGTTCATATTCGTTCCATATCGTATTTGCATCTTTGAAAAAATCTAATTACTGTTATAACCGCCATACATGTTAATCAATTATGAAAAAATAGAATCGTTTTATCAATTCAATTGAGCTATAAAGCAGTAATGGTAACAATGTTATCAATTAGAATAATTATACTATAACCGTGATGATGAAAGTAAAAGTATGTTTACGAATGCAGAAACACTAACATTTACAGTTCCTTTAATTTGCAGCAACAATAAATTACTTCTTTTAGGAAATTATGAAAAAAAGTAAAAGAGAGAGAAAAAAAACATAGTAAAAGAAGAAGAGGGAACGAAAGACATATGACACAAAAAGGAAAGGAGAAAGATAAGAGAAAATAATAACCACTGCTTTCTCACAGCTGACACTGACACACACACACACACAAACCAACAAACACACACACACAAACCAACAAACACACACACAAACCAACAAACACACACAATCAAACCAACAAACACACACACAAACAAACACACACAAACCAACAAACACACACACAAACCAACAAACACACACACAAACAAACACACACACACAAACACAAACCAACCAACACACACACACCGTAAACAAACCCTCCCCACTCCCACACGCAGCCATCACAACAAAGAAAGGCAAACACCCTCCCAGCACACACTTTGATTCCCAGAACCCAGAGATAACGCAGAATCAGTCGAGGCGATCAGCAAACTCTCTAGTTTCACCTCAGAGCAAGAAGAAGAAGAAGAAGAAGAAGAAAAAAAAAACAGTAAATAATGTAATTTCAGTGTCGCCATGACGTTTGTTCGAGTGTCGTTTGGCAGTGCAATAAAGATGCCAAACGTTGCCGAAACAGTAAGAAAAAAAAATCGTTTGTAATGGTATCGAAATGATTCTCACTCTTTTATTTCATTTCATTTCTTATGAGAAATTGTTCATCACTTGGACAATAGTGCTGTGTAAAACGAATTGGTAACACTTTCCTATCAAAATGCACGGGGTACAGTTCAAACTTTCCCACATTTTTTATTGTTTCTCTTTTACAGAATGGTGATCATGACAGATATAACGAACGTAATAACGATAATGAATCGAATAAAACTAATAACCAGGATATCTATTCCACAGTATCGATAGTACAATACTGATATCTAAATACTAATGCCATAATTACATGCATTTGATGAAGGCAAACTGAGGATCTGTTTTACAAAATATCAATTTCAGATATCTTCAGAAATCTTGCATAAACGAATATGCAGAAAAATACTCACAGTGACCTAAAAGAAAATAAAAACGCATATAAAATGAATCTAAAATAAACAAGTAGACATAAAAAAATACATAGTAAAAAAAAGAAACTCAAACTCTCCTATTCCCCACCTCCCCCCCCCCCTAACCTCTTACGCCCATCCCCTCTCTTCCAACCCCCCTTAACCTCCCTCCCCCATCTCCCTTAAACAGCCACCGAGCACAACAAAAACTCCAACAGCCACAACAACAACAACACCCGGATTTAAACAAAAGAAGAGCGTCGGCAGAGGACAACACACAGGGCAAAGCGTCAAATTTTCTTGCTCTGTCGCTTCTCACGTCACCGCCTCGCCCGTCTCATCTTACGTTCCCCCCCCCCCTCCTACCCTCTTCTATCCTCATCCCCTCCCCTCCCAGGAAAGTGCCCCCCCTCCCACCTGCCCCCTACCTTACACCTAGGATACGACGGCCAGAAGAGGAAACGTAGAGAGAATATGGATAGGTAGCTATACACACACACACACACACACACGCACGCACACACACACACACACACACACAAACACACACACACACACACACACACACACACACATACACACACACACACACACACACACACATATATATATATATATATATATATATATATATATATATATACATATATATATATACATATACATATACATATACACATACACATACATACTTGATAAAATGATATAGCAACTAAATTTATCTTCACTCAATAATAAAGTAACAGAAAAATATATAACAAACGTAAATACAAAAAGTTGTCTATTTACTACAGTTATATGAACATTATGTCTTAATAACTGTTAAGACCTATTATGCATTGCCCATCCTGCAATCGCCATTGCACTGATAAGACAAAAATGTTTTCATTGTCTCTGGCGAGGTGCATTAGGTGCAAGATTAGATTATTATTTTATTCATCACACTATTAAACTAGCTTTTATTGCAGTTTAACGTTCCTTATCCTCATGAAAGAAAGACCGTACAAATAGGTATTTATATATCATACACACATACACATGAGAACACAACACGCACGCACGCACACACACCTCGCATACCGACACGAAAAGTATATGATGGCTCTTACATAACAGAATCAACGGAGAAAAGGTTTTTAATACCGTTAAACAGTCCGATCCTATAACCCATCTTCATAAGGTATAAACGGATACAAAAATACGGATAACAAGAAAAGTCACTATATTTTCCTTAGTCACACCCACCCCCTCCTTTTTTCCACGATTCATTCACCATCGGCGAAAACTAGCACCCCCCCACCCCACTCCCTTCTTTCCCCTCACCCTCACCCCTCTTTCCCCTCCTCCTCCTTTCCTGCCCTCCTCCAATTCCTTTTCTCTTCCCTGTCCCTCCTACTTCATCCCTCTTACCACTCTTATCTATCTCCCTCCTTCCCAATACCTATACCTCCCCTTCCTCCTCCTCTCCTCTCCTTTCTTCTTCTTCTTCTCCTCCTCCTCCTCCTCCATCTCTCCTCTCCTCCTCCTTCTTCCCCTTCTTCTTATTCTTATTCTTCTCCTCCTCCTCTCCCTTCACCTCCACCTCCTCCACCAACTCCTCCTCTTCCTCCTCCTCCTTCGTCTCCTTCTCCACCTCTTTATCCTTCTCCTCTTTCTTCTTCTCCTCCGCCTCCTTCTCCTCCAATACCAATGCCCAGCCAAGTCTGCAAATCGTCCAAAGGAACGGAAAAGGGCAGGAAAAGAGAAGGACAAGGAGAAGAGAAGAAGAAGAGAAAGAGGAGGGGGTCTTCTAGTACCCTCTCCCGTCTTGTAAAATCTCTCCAAAACGCTTAATCAATCGATGAGCATTTCCGGAGCCGGGTACCCCCCTCCACCCCATACCTCCCTTCAACCTCCCTCCCCTCCCACCCCCACACCCCACCCATCCCACTCCAAGATGGCGTACTCCGGTGAAAATGAAAAAGAAAGAAAAAAAAAAACTCTCGAGCTCCCGTCGGCGAGATCAAAAAGGGTCCCTTCGAACTCCTAACCTGATCTGCCGCGCGGTGCTTTTGTCCCGAGGAAGGGAGGCGTAGGGCGCAGTAAGGCCGGGGGCGTGATTGCAACTGCGCGACGGGTCACTCCGACGCGAGCTCCGGGGGATGGAGATGTCTGAGGGGGGAGGGGGGGGGGGTATGTGTCTCTTCTTCTGTCTCTGTCTGCCTGTTTGTCTCTATCTCTTCTTCGATTCTTTTCTCTCTCTATCACTGCCTCTGTCAATAAAGGTGTGGCGACTTTTTTGTTGCTGTTATAAATATTTATTTTATTCTCTTTTCTCTCTCTCTCTCTCTCTCTCTCTCTCTCTCTCTCTCTCTCTCTCTCTCTCTCTCTCTCTCTCTCTCTCTCTCTCTCTCTCTTGCACTCACTCACTCACTCACACTAACACTCACTCACACTAACACTCACAGACTCACTCACTCACTCACACACTCACTCTCTCTCACACCCTCTCACCCTGGCATCGAAATTTCTTTGCTTTCTCCTCATTGTTCAAACATTTACTCTTCGTTTAGCGTGTGTAAGCATGTACTGGAGGTAGGGAAGGATGGAGGAAAGAAGGAAGAGAGATAGGGAGGGGAATGGAGAGGGGAGAAGGAGAGGTTGGGGGAAGAGGTTGGTAGGAAGGAGGGAGAGTGAGAGGTAGGAACGAAAGAGGAGTTAGAAGGAGAAGGGAGAGGAGGAGGAGGAGGAGAGAGAGAGAGAGAGAGAGAGAGAGAGAGAGAGAGAGAGAGAGAGAGAGAGAGAGAGAG
>NC_091571.1:8374366-8379366 GCF_042767895.1 Penaeus vannamei | reverse complement strand
CGCTCACGGCACCTTCGCGCAAAACACGGGGCCAGCGGGGAGTAGCGAGCCGGGCCGCCCCTTGATACGTAAGCTACACCTTCTATAACGGCCTTTAAACACCACCTTGACACCAGGAGAGTCAGTCCCACAAAAGCGAGATGGAATTGCTCGATGTAAAGTCGGTGCCTGGAGGGGGAGGGAGTGAGGTGAAGGGAGAGGGAGGGATGAAGGGGCAGGGAGAGGGAGGGAAGGAGGGACAGGGAGAGGGAGGGAAGGAGGGACAGGGAGAGGGAGGGGAGGAGGGGCAGAAAGAGGGAGAGGGGGAGGGACAGGATAAGGGATAGGGAGAGGGAGAGGTGGAAGGGCAGGGAGAGGGAGGGGTGGAAGGGAGTAGGAGAGGGAGGGGCAGGAAGATGGAGAGGGAGGGGTGGAAGGGAGTAGGAGAGGGGAGGGCAGGAAGATGGAGAGAGGGAGGGAGGAGCAGGGGAGGGAGGGAGAGAGGGAGGGAGAGAGAGAGAGAGAGAGAGAGAGAGAGAGAGAGAGAGAGAGAGAGAGAGAGAGAGAGAGAGAGAGAGAGAGAGCCTAAGCGCGATAACGAGAACGAAAGAGAGAACGAGAACCAGAGCGAGAGAGTGAGAGAACCAGCCTTCAGCGAGGGACCGAAGCCAGCTACCTGGGTCAAAGGGGTCTGTAATTTCTATCTCTCGTTCCTCCTGCCTGCCTGCCTTCGCGAGCTTAATTTAGCCATAATGCCTTGCGAGTGCTAACGTATGTCTTCCGAAAGCCGATCGCCGAGCCCGATAGACGCCTCGACTATTTGTTTAGCTCAATGGCTTCTCCCTAAATTCCTCACACTGGCGGCGGAGGCTTGCCTGCGCGGAGCTCCTCCTCGGAACTTATTATGCTTATGAAACCATAAATCTATAATTACTCGGCCCTCATCGGCTTCCGACCGCCGGCACCAGAGGGAGATAACCTGCACGCACATCCATTCGCAAAATCTCCCATATTTGCCGATGACATACGGACCAGAGTCACCAGAGGCAGGAGGAGGCTGAGGAACTCCGTCATGCTAAAATCACCCTTGCAGCCGGGGGAGTAAAAGGGCGAAGTTGGCAAGCCTTCCCCTCCCTTAAGAGCAAAGATAATGAGGATGAAGTTTCTCGAGTGTGATTATCAGGTAGGATGCAGCCTCCCTTATCTCGATGGTGCACATATGAATTATCCCCCGACATCATGCAGGCAACATCGCCGTCGCTTTACCTTGGGCTCCCGTACCCTACATGGCTGCGGCGTATCCTTCGTCTCCTCCTTCGTCTCCTCCTGCTGATGGGCCTTAGCCGGCTGCCGGATTAGGGAATCCGAATGGAGGCGCCTGCATTCTTGACTTCGCGGGAGGATGCTCATTGCGCCCCGCGTAATGTGGCTTCAAACTATGCCTTATTGTCTTGCAACGTAAGAGGAACCGATGCTTTCTACATCCTTTCTTGGATTTCACTTGTGCGTCATTTTTCTCCAGCGATTCTATCTAAGAAAGAAGAAGAAGAAGGGGAAGACGGAGGAGGAGAGGTGAGATGGAGGAGGAGGAGGAGATGGAGAAAAAGAAGAAAAAAGTTGATTTTTTTGACCTGCAACGATATATCACGACCTTGATCACCAAGATCTAACGAATGTCTCCGCTGCATTGTTGAACCGCATTACGTTGCAACCGCTGCAATGTTCTAAGACTCACTCTCATCTCTCGCGATCTGGCACGATTGCAAGATTACAGTCTTGGTTTAAACATTCAATGGCGTCTAATGCGTTCTAATGTCCTCCGAGCTGACTCTTCGGAACTCCCCGAAATATTTCAGACATGACAGCGGTGCGAATAAGACGTATAAATCTTGGAAGCGGATTTCAGGTCGGGGATGATTAATGCAGTTTACAATGGTTCGTCGTTGTTTTATTGGTTGTTTTTTTCTCTCTAAATAAGGCCCGAATGGCTTTTTTTTTTGTCTTTAAAACAGCCAATGAGTTAGTGAGTGATATTCGCTCTGCTACAATGTATAGATAAACGAACGTCATTGATCTTAGATACAAACTAGCGTCTCTTTTTATCTCGGAGACCAAAAAAAAAGAGACGTCCCACCATTATTCCCTCCTCCACCTCCACCTCTTCCCCTTTCCCTCCCCCTTCAAGCCCCTTCCCCTCTTACCTCTGTCCGTCTCCCTCCCCCCTCTCTCCTTCTATCCTCTTCCTTCCCCTTCCTCCACCTCCTTCCCAGTCCACCCTCTACCTCCTCCCCCTCTCCTTCCCCATTCACCCTTACCTTGTCCTACATATCTTCCACTCCCTTCCACCTTCCCACGTCCTCCACCTCTATCTTCCTCCACCTCCCTCTTCCCCTCTCCCCGTCCTCTCCATACCCATTTCCCCACCCTCCGTCCTTCCCCCCTTCCCTTCCTCTTCCCCCTCTCCCCCCTCTCCCCCATCCCCTCGTCCTCCACCTCTTCCCACCTCCACATTCCCCGCCCTCCCTACTCCTCCCCTTCCTCCTTCCTCTCCCTCCCCTCGTCCTCCACCTCTTCCCACCTCCACCTTCCCCCGTCCTCCCTCCTCCTCCCCCTTCCTCCCCTCCCCTCGTCCTCCACCTTCCCCCGCCCTCCCTTCTCCCTAATCCCTTCTCCTCCCCACACCCCCGTCCTCCACCTCTCCCCCCTCCTCTCTCTTCCCCTTTCCCCTCCTTCCCCCCTTCCCACTCCCCTCCCCTTCATCATGCGAGACCCGAGACACTCCGCGCCGCCACAGCCCCGGTTACGAGCCGCGAACGAGAGCGAACGACGTCGTGGACCTTGACACTTGGAGGACGAGGCGGACGACCTTCTACCCGCCCGCCAGACACGCACTGCACTCGCCGACTGTTTTTTTTTTTTTTTCTTCTTCTTCTTCTTCTTCTTCTTTCTTTCTTTCTTTTCGAGCGCGACCATATCTCCGTTGTCCTTCGAGCTCCGTTTTTAGATAATTTTTTTCCTTTTCTTAGGGGTGGGGGGGGGGGGATGAGGTGTTTTCTCCTCTTTCTTTTACTTCTCTTTTGGGTTATTGTTCTTTTTCCTTTGCTATTCCCATTTCTTCGATGTCTCGTTTTCTGCGTCTCCTCTTTTTTGTCTCTCCTCTTTTTTTTTGTCCTTTTCAATTATCGCCCCCATCTCTCAGTTTCGCAATTTTTCCCGCCTTTTACATCGATTCGTCCTGGTCCTAATCCTGGTCTTCCTCTTTACGTTTCTTCTGTTTATCCTCTTCCCTCCTTCTTTGTCTTTTTTATTCGTTCTGTCGGCGCTGTTCCTGCTACCCGTCTTGCTCCTATTCTCACTACTTTTCTTTTTCCTTTCTTTCTCACACGTCTCCTCCTTCACCTCTTCTCCCATTTCTTCTTACTCTTCCCATTCTTCTTCATGTTCTGCTTCTACTTTATTCTTGTATCTATTCTTTTTCCTCGTATTTTTTATTGTTCTTCGTCTCCTTCTCTTCCTCCTCCTACGTCTCCATTTTCATCCCTCTCCCCACCTCCGCCTCCCCCATCCCCTTTGTCTCCTTCCCCTCCTCCATCACCACCAACACCTTCTCAGTCGCCTCCTCTTTCTTTTCTTCTTCCTCCTACTTCTGCTCCTTCTCCTCTCCTTCCTCCTACATCCCTTCTTATTTTCTCCTCACCACCCTTCTTCTACTTCTTTTCTTTCCTCCTCCTTTTCTCTTTATCCTTATCCTTTTCTTCCTCCTCCAACACCAACACCACCACCACCTCTACCCTTCTCCGCCTCCACCTCCTCCTCAACCTCTTTCTTTTCCTCCTCCTTCTCCTTCATCACCACTTCCTCCTCCTCCACCTGCACCTGCACCTCCACCTCCACCTCCCCTTCCCTTTCCTCTTCCTCTTCTTCGTCCACCTCCCCTTCCTCCTCCTCCACTACCATCACCTCCACCACCTCCACCTCCATCTCCACCTCCCTTCCCCATCCCCTCCCTCTCCCGCTTCCTCCTCCACCTCCTTTTTCTATTCACCCTCCACCTCCCCTTCCTCTTCCTCCTCGTCCTCCCCACCTCCATCCCCACTCCCACCATCACCTCCTCCTCCTCAACCTCTTTCATTTCCTCCTCCTCCACCACCCCCACCTCCTCCCTCACTTCTCCCGCGATCTCCACTTCGTACTTACCTTCCCCAACACCTGCCTTCGAACCGACGAACGACCACTTACCTGAAATTAACAAAAGGAAAAAAAGAGAGTTAGAAAATCGTCATTAGCTTCTGATTCGGTATTATTTGAGGAAAATTCTTCCCATGACACGAAAGGCGCACCACGCACGTCTTTTGTCTTCTCGCTCGCCATGTCGCTTATTCACATATTTTTTTTATTATATTTTCTGCTCTTCCTCCCGAGAGCTGGGAATAAAATGAAGTGAGAAAAAACATAATGGGGGATTATGATAGTGATCTACGAGCTCCAAATAGAAAGTAATGATAATAATAATGGATAAGAAATGAATAAAAGAAAAGGTTTACAAAAAACACACACACTAATCCACACACAAAAAATGAGTCACACACAAGTATACATACATAACAAAAAAAATCTTCAAGAAACGCCGAGCAAAAGGAAGTAAGAACAAGACAAGAAAATGAAATACATATAAATAAATGAAAAAAAACGCTAATAAACACACAGAAACGAAACAAACAGAACCGACTTCAGATACATATAAAAAATCATAAAATCTAATCAAAACGAAGAAAAGAAAAAAACCTAAGCACAAAAATAAAAAAAATAAAACATAAAAGATAAAAAGAAAAAATGAATAAAAAATAAGAGAAAAAGAAACGTCAAGAGAGCATGACAGACGTCGATAACCGGGCAAGGTAGGGATTATACCAACCAATCTGCAATTATCATCCAATGCGCGAACTTAAAAAAAAGAGAAATTGGCACCTGATTTGGATGTCATTGTCTTGATGGGTTCTTGTTTTTTCTTTATTTTCATG
>NC_091571.1:8356866-8369366 GCF_042767895.1 Penaeus vannamei | reverse complement strand
TAGATATATAAACAAACATATTAGGCAAATAGATAGATAGAGAGAGAAAGAGACAGGTAGAGAGATAGAGAGAGGCAGAGACAAAGGGAAAGAGGTAGAGACAAAGAGAGAAAGAAAAGAGAACAGAAGAAAGAGAAAAGAATAAAACACCAAAACCATCCCAAAATACCACCAACCGTGCTCTAAACCGTCGTAGAGGCCGCCATCTTGGCAATACCAGAACATCGACTCTATCACTGCAATATAGAGCCATGACATAGAGCTTTTCCCAGCGCGCAAGAGGGCGATGTCTGGGCTATCAGCGTCATGATGAAGCGTCATGCATGATAAAATTAAAGTCATTATCCGTTCTAAATGCTCGCATGAAATCGCACAAATATCACGTGTGGCTTAGGATAAAAAAAGAAAAAAAAACGAACAATAAACAACAGCAGCTTTAATAAAGGTTCATGAACATATAAAAAAGTAATAATAGGAAAAAGAAAATGAAAAAAAAGTTTTCTTTTTAACGATTACATTACTAACCCGAGCAATCATGAGTGGCATCTGGGATTGCTAATGCAACACTTCTATACAACACCTGTCGAGATACACACAAAAAAGTGGGCAGAAAGAAAAAAGATCAACCGAACATATTAATGACAGACATCTTTAACGACTATAACCAACAGCTTGCACTCTCGCTCATTCTCTCTTTCTTTCTTTTTCTTTCTTTCTTTCTTTTTCTCTCTCCCTGAAACAAAAAACAATCACCAAACGTATCAGGAGGGGAAAAACAAGCACAATAGATATCCGAAATCATAACAACGATGATGATACTGATAACCCCCCCCAAAAAAAAAAAAAAAAAATAAAATAAAAAACAGTAACGCACAACCACACCGATCCTTTTGGACCAACCTTGAAAAAATATCACACACACACACACACACACACACACACACACACACACACACACACACACACACACACACACACACACACACACAGACACACACACACACACACACACACGGAATAAAAGAAAAATACAAAGGTAAAAAAAAAAAAATTGTGATCGCCGGCGGGACAGCGTTTCAGGAAATGACCGACGACCCTCAATACACAATGGTCGTCTTCTTGCAAAGGGTTGTTTCACCAGCCCCTTTCCTCTCCTCGTCTGCTCTCTGTCTCTCCCCGAGTGTGAGAATGTGGGATCCGCTGCACTAGATACGAGGAGTAAAAAAAAAAAAAAAAACGTAAAAAAAAAGCGAAGGAGAGGTACGAAATCTAAGTATTAATTATTCGTCTGACAGCTGTTCGGAGAAGGCGCTGTTTCCTAAGGATATGCGTGTTGGAGAAACTCCCCTCAGTGACAACCAGAACTCTCCCATTATCATCGGGTTTATAATTATCAACGGAGCTATAATTGTCTATAATTCGACTTCTCCATGATGATGCAAGATATGCTGTGTCTGGCAATTATCAACCCAGCGTGTGATGGATATAAAGGTCATTTAGCATTACCACTCTGCTGGAAATCCTTCCTAATGTAACACTATCTAAGGGTGATTATCACCGGCCCCGCTACGTAATTATTTCGGGGCAACAATCAGCATGATAATTATGCTTTGTAACTCATCAGATAATCACACAACAGAAGCAGTGATCCCCGCGTGTACAGTGTTTGATTATAGAGTATAGTGGCTAGTGCAATAACATAGTCGCTTTACATAATTACACCGCCGCTACTGCATCCTACCGCCGCCGCCAGCCCGATCGCCCCTTGAAAACCTCTTGTAATTATCGCCACAAACTATCTGCTCCCTCGCTGCTCGCCGCCTCTTGCTCCTCCTCCTCCTCCTCCTCCTCCTCCTCCTCCTCCTCTTGGGCTCGCAGGACGACGCTCTCGGTGACTGTTGCAGCTCTCGGGTCGCCACTGCAAGCTCACGGCGAGACGCGTCGTGCATCGCGGCCATTCCGGATTCCGGCGAGGGACTAAGTGTATCTCGGGTAATTTGCATAATTTCATGCATTTCGTAAGTAATCGTCGGCCTTTTTTTGGTGTGTGTGCTGCGTCGCGTCCTCGGCAAAGGAAATTGCATACATTCAACGCTGCTATTATCATAATCTGGTTATACCTGGGGTGTCTGGGGCGTCGCCTGATTGTCTTTGAGAGACAGGAAGAGTGCAGGGCGCGGGGGGGGGGGGGGGAGAAAAAGGGGGTGAGCGGAATGAATGGGCGACCTGCGCGGGACACTCGGCTTCCAGAAATATCCCAACGACGTCTCCGATGGGGCACCGACGGCTTCCCTCTTTCCCAGAACGAGGGCGATACCTTCTTCCGACAGGCAGACAGACAGCTCCAAAGACAGCGGGAGGCGTGTGTGTCCGGGGCGTACGAGCGACGCACGTGATCGCCGGCATCGGGCCTGGCAAGCGAGAGGCCCCGGTAAGCCACCGCTGCCAGCCCGCCCACCGCCCCGAGCGCCCCACGCCCACCTCGAGCCCCAGCATCCCCGGCTATCGCACTATCCCTTCGCACGACACGGAATTAGCAGACCAGGGATCGCGATCGGAAAGAGGGAACCGCAACGCACGAAAGGCACGACTCCGGATAACGCGCCGAGGGTTCTTGCGCTAAATGCCGTCACCTCTGGACATTCCAGGAGGCGGAACGATGAGTCGGGAGAAAAGAAAAGAGAAGAAAAAATACATACGAACGTGTTATTATCCGTACTTTGACGCCCCGACACCCTCGATTTCTCCCCATTATCGGTAAGCGTTTAGCATTATTTCATGTATATCTTTGCATTATCAACAAGGCCCCGCGGATAATATGCATGGGCCGCCGCCTAAATATGGCGAAACAGCCCTCGAAACATTTCCGCCGCAAATGGTACCCACATGGAGAAAACGATCCTACTACCCCCCCCCCCCTCCGTCTTATTCTAAACAACCCCCTCGCTCACCCCCTCCACCTAAGCCCCTCCCCCAAGATACCCCCTTCATCTAAGACCTAAGGCCCCAGGACAAAACCCGCATCCAGACTCTCCCCAAGACCCTAGTTCCACATAAGCCCCACCCATGCCATCACCTCCGCTTAAGTCCCCTCCCTCCCCAAAGACACTCCCTCCTCCCAAGGCCGCCCTCCCCTAAGCCATACCCTCAACATAAATCCCCAAGACACCACCTCCAGTAAGTCCCCAGGACAAAACCTCTAACCAAAACCTCCAACTTCACCCCCCCCCCTCCCCAGAAGTCGGCCGACCCCGGCGAGCCACCGAGAGCGAGGGCGAGGTCCGCGCGGCCGCCCCTTCGTCCTCAGCGCCGTAAACGGTTGGCTGTCAATAAATCGCGATCAGTGCGAGGCCGGCTATCAGAGGCCGAGCTAATGCCTGGGGTTCTCTGCCTACCCAGCCAACCAGTAGACTTATTACCTGGCATTAGACACGCCCCACGCGATGCTCGGACACTATATCATTAGCTAATCCCTGTGTCCAGCATGCTCAGTCGCTATGATGCGCTTGCGCTGGTTTACGGCCCTGCGATAGCCCCGTGATGGACGACGGCTGGTGACGGACGGCAGCCCTTGGTGAGCGCTGCCGAAGGGGATCCGCTCGGCTTAGGGAATGCGAAACCCCGAGAAACTAAGGCGAGGTTTCCGAGAAGCAGCTGTCGTGGAGGTTTCGCGCGCGGTGCTCCTCCGGGGATGAGGCCGCATCGAGATAGCCGCGCGGATGCTGCGCCTGTGACTGCGGCGCGCCGTGGTCCCTTTCGTGCCGTGTCTCGCAGCGTATAATCCTCGGCGGGAAGACCGGTATAGCAGTTGCCAGGGTACGACGACTCCCCTTGGGCGCAGGAATCTGTTCTTGCGATGCTGCAGGAGATTGAATTACGCACTTTGTAGCTCTTCTCCGTCAACGTCTCACGACCCGACGCCCGCCATTTGTGTTCGCGGGCCGATTTGGCGAATCCATCTCAATTACGTGGCTCTAATTTCAAAGGACCGGGGAGATCGCTCTTCGATGCGCCTGTCTCCGCGACGCACGCAGGCAATTGCAAGCAAGCAACAGCGATTCAACACAACTTTACAAACGAGCGTAAGCCATCACGAATGCCGCCTTTCCCCCGGGATCACAACGGCCACGCAAGCATCAAGAATGCACTCCATTACTACAAACACATACGCGGCATAACGGTAAAACTTAATGAAGCGACGCTCCGAGAAACAGGTTCCGCGGACACTGAAGAAGCGAAAATTCAAGAAGGAGCATCTCAGGGTAGTGTACAGTCTCAGAGCGTGGATGACTATCATCAACCACCGCCGCCGCGTGTGCAAAAAAAAAAGAATAATGCAAATGCTAATCAACCACACACTTCAACAGCACCCCGGCGCCCTCGCCTTGACTCCTCTGCACAGAAGTAGTAGGAGGTACGAAATATACTTAATTACAATCGACTGACCGCCCTTCCTGCGCCAAAGCCAACCTCTGCCACTCGCATCCCCCCTGTTGCCCCTGCAATACGGCAGGCTCTGCATCTAACCCGTTATTATTCAAAATATTGACCGCAGAATACCTCCTCTCCACTCCCTTAACCCATCATCCCTCCCTTATCCTCCCTACCTCCCACTCGCCTCCTCCTCCCCACGCATCCTCTTCTTTCCCTTCTCCCTTTATCCACCCATCCTCCCTCCCCCTTTATCTCCCTCACTTCCTCCCTCCTTCCCCCACTATCTCCCTTCCTCCCTTTTTCCCTATTCTCTCTCCCTTCCTTCCCACCCTCTCTCTCCCTTCCTCCTTCCTTCCCCCACTCTCTCTCCCTTGCTCCCTCCTTCCCCCACTCTCTCTCTCTTCCTCCCACCTTCCCTCATTCTCTTCCTTCCTTCCCTCCTTCCCCTATTCTCCCTAAATTCCCCCCTCCTTCCCCTATTCTCCCTCACTTCCTCCCTCCTTCCCCTATTCTCCCTCCCTTCCTCCCTTCTTCCCTCCTTCCCCTATTCTCTCCCCCCCTTTCCCTGTGTCTCATTTGCGCCCATCCTTCACGCCACAACAAACGCAGGAAATCGCGTACGCTAAGCCCCTTCGGGTTAATTAAATAATGCAATATGGCTTGACAGAGAGAGAGAGAGAGGAAGAGAGAGCACGCCATTATCGCCTATAGAGGTTAAGGAGAGGGAGGAGGAGGGGTAGAGGGAGGAAGGGGAGGAGGGGTGGAGGAGAGGAGAGGCAGGGTAGTGAAGAGGGGGGAGAGGTAGGGTAGGTAGGAGGGGAAGAAGAAGGGAGAATGGAAGAGTGAGGAAAAGGGAAGTGGGTGGAGGGAAGGACGGAAGAAAAGAGGGAAGGAAGGAATGACAGAAGAAAGGAGGGAAGAAGTCAGGCAGAAGAGAGGGAGAGAGAAGGGAGGAAAGAAGAGAGAGGAGAAAGAAAAAGGAAAAAAAAAGACGAACCAAGGGAAGGAGGGAGGGGGCGTCACCCTCCCTCCCACCTCCCCCTCCCCCCTCTTCCCCTTCTACCCTTCTACCCCTAATTGCGGGTTGCAGGAGCTCCCACTTCCTCCCGGCAACACGCAGGCGCCGGGGGGAGGGGCAGGGGGAAGAGGGGAGCCTAACCCTATAGCCAGGCTAATATAGACCATATTTGTCTTGCAACATTGACAGCCTCGGCCGGGCGCGTTATTTACAAATTGATAATGTTGCAACAAGGGGTGCGGGGAATCCAAGCGTAGCGCGACTACTGGGCTTACGCAGGGAGAAGAAAAGGAGAGGGGAAGGAGGGAGGAGGGGGGAAAGGCGAAGGGAAAGAGGAGGCAAGGAGGGCATAGAGAGGTGAAAAGGAAGAGGAGAAAGGGAAGGAGGGGAGAGGAGGAGGAGGAGGAAAAAGAAGAAAAGGAGAGGACGAAGACGAAGAAAAACAGCAAATAAAAAAAGGAAAAAAAAAATAAGATTAAGAAAACATGAAAACAATATGAAGATGTTGATGAAGTAAAAGAAGAAAAAGGAAACAGCAGAAGGAGGAGGTGGAAAAGATGGGAGACGAGGAGGAGGAAGAAGAGAAAGAGGAGGAGACGAAGTAGAAGGAGAATGAGAACAAAGGAAAAAAAACAAAACAAAACAGAAGGACGAGGAGATAAATAATCATGATGATGATAAAGAGGAGACGGCCCCATTAGAAAAAAGAGAAGGGCAATGAAGGAGGGAGGAAGGAAATAGAGGGAGGGAGAGAGAAGGGAGAGTTGCTAAGTAATTGCTGTGTTGGTGAGGGGGTTGATGGGGTTGATGGGGTCCTCTCGTGCAATGGAGAGACGGCAGCGCGCATGGGTCGTGAGGATACGGTAGTTTAGTTAATACTGGTAAAAAAATAATGATGAAAACTATTGATTATATGTACGGAAAAATCTGAAGAATGAAAAAGAAAAAAACATATATATCAAAGCAACCAACCAAGAACAAGGATATGATGAACCGTAGTGGGCAAGTCTTAAATAAGTAGATAAATAACTGAATAATTTATAGGTAAAATCAAATAGTGAAATCAATGATGGAAATAAAAGACAAGAAAATAACATCTAAAATATTTCAAATTTCATCAGAAGTTAATCAAGTCTCAATCAGAAAAGAAGGAAAAAGAAATATAGAAAACGGGGAGGATGAGGGGCGGGGAGAGAAAGAGAAGAACAAGGAATAAGAGGAAAAAAGCGGAAAAGAAGGAAATTGGAAAAAGAAGAAGAAAAAAGAGAAAGAAGACCGGATATAAAAAAAATGATAGAAAAAGAAAAGAAAACACCCACGCAAACTAAACTAAACAAATAAACCACAAACCAACAAATACACGCCGCTCCCCCCCCCAAAAAAAAAAAAAAAAAACAACAACAACAACAACAGAAAGAAATAATAATCGTACACAATCGGACTCATCCCTGCCTCGGCCACCACAGGAAACGCCAGAGACAAAAGAGGAGAGTCAACCACCGAGCGAGAGAAGGAGAGGCTGCGCCGGAAACATTCATTCACACCTAATGTTTATGGTTCAGAGAGAGAGAGAGAGAAGGAGAGAGGGAGAGGGAGAGGGATAGGGAGAGGGATGGGGAGATAGGGAGAGAGGGAGAGGGAGAGGGGGGAGAGAGGGATAGGGAGAGGGGGGAGAGAGGGAGAGGGAGAGAGAGGGATAGGGAGAGGGAGAGAGAGAGAGGGAGAGGGAGAGAGAGAGGGAGGAGGGGGAGGGAGGGAGGGAGGGAGGGAGGAGGGGAGAGAGGAGAGAGAGAGAGAGAGAGAGAGAGAGAGATAGACAGAGAGAGAGAGAGAGAGAGAGAGAGAGAGAGAGAGAAGCATGTGAGTTAATGAGTGAGTAAGGGGGGATGGATAGATGGATGGATGGATAGATACATAGATAGACAGACAGATAGATAGAGATAGATAGATAGATAGATAGATAGATAGACAGATAGATGGATATATAAATGGATAGATAGATGGATGGATGGACTGATGGATGTATGGATGGATAGATAGATAGACAGAGATAGATAGATGGATGGATAGATGGATGGATGGATGAATAGATAGACATATAGACAGATATAGATAGATATAGGCAGATAGAGACAGATTGATAGAGATAGATAGATAGACAGATGAAAGGATGAATGAATTAATTAATTAATGAAAGAATAAATGAATGAACAGAGTGTAAGAATTAGTAAGCGAGCGAATGACCAACAAAGTGAGTGCCCGAGTGAGTAAAAGACTGAGTGAAAACCAAGCTGAGTGACTGCGTGAGTGACCGAAAGAGTTGAGTGCTGGCGAGCGTGCAATGCCTGAGTACACAGTCCCCACCATTTGATTATTTCCCTCAAAAAATGCCACTTGGGGGGGGTTGGGGGGTTGGGACTTTGGGGACTATAATTTACTCTTCCGGGTTGCGCTCTGCTCTTGATTATAACTTTTAAGTGATTTTTGCCTCACTTTTATTCTGACTTTTCTCTCCCCCTTAACGATATAACTTTCTCCTTCCACCCCCCCCTCCCCTCAGGCTGCACTTTTACATTACGTTTTTTTTTCGTTTTTATTTTTATATTTTTTAGTCCACATTATCACTGTCTCTCTTTCATTTCTATTTGTCTCTCTCTCTCTCTCTCTTTCTCTCTCAATCTCACTCTCTTTCTCTCTTTCCAGAAAAGGTGGAAGAAAAGAAAAGGAGGAAGTGGAGGAAGAGGAGGAAGAAATGAGGAGGAGGAGTAGAGGAAGGAGAAACAGAGGAAGAAGGAGTAGAGGGAGAAGGAGGAAGAGCTGGAAGAACAGAAGGAGAAGGAGAAGGAGGAGGAGAGATGGAAGAAGAGGAGGAGGAGGAGGTAAAGGTGGTGAAGGAGGAGGAGAAGGTGGAGAAGGAAGAGTAGGCGGAAGAGGAGGAAGAGAAGGAAAAGAATGAGCAGGAGGAGAAGTTAAAGGGGAAAACGAAGAAGAGGACGAGGAAGAAAGAATAACAAACCTCAAGAAATTAACAGCAGATCAAATCATTGCAAATAGCCACAGCAGCAGCAATACGTACATGCAACAGAACAGACAAAAATATTGATCTAGAAACAGACAAATAACAAGCCAAACAGAAGAGCCACACAGGAATAAACCTAATTAGATCACGTCGCAGAAATCGAATGAAATAACACGTTTACACAGAATTATTATAGTTCCCCTTGTATCCTCACTCAAGAAAGCAGATTATAGCACACATTCAAGACATCAACAAGATACAATAACATACCTCATGAAGGGACATGAGACACGATCTATCACACGGCGAATACACTCATAAATCATTCTAATTGCAAATATCGATGAAGTTTATATAATTGAGAAGAAATGTATTGAATCTATACGAATCTCCAGGTATTAATGACAAATAACGCGAAATATTCATAAAGTTAATTATTTTTTTGGAGGTCGTCAGAAGATAGCCACCACCCACCCCCCATCTCTCAAGAGCCCGCTTGACCTGGCTCTAATGGTTCAGGTTAGGCCTACCTGTCACCCACTGAGTTCCTGTCCCTGGTCTGTCTGTTTGTCTGGTTCTTTCACTCTTTTTTCCTTTCTCCCTCTCTTTCTCTCTCTCTCCCTCTCTCTCTTCTCTCTCTCTCTCTCTCTCTCTCTCTCTCTCTCTCTCTCTCCCTCTCTCTCTCTCTCTCTCTCTCTCTCTCTTTCCTCTCTCTCTCTCTCTCTTTCCCTCCCTCTCTCTCCCTCCCTCTTCCCTCTTCCTCTCTCTCCCTCTCTCTCTCTTTCTCTCTCTCTCTCTCTCTCTCTCTCTCTCTCTCTCTCTCTCTCTCTCTCTCTCTCTCTCTCTCTCTCTCTCTCTCTCTCCGTCTAAAATCCCTTATCGCCCTGTCATCGTCGGCGTCCTTCACACACGCAGAATAAACGATCGCGCGGTGATGCCCTCATTTACCTTCACTCTATCAGCGTGAGCATCGGCGTCGCAACCGCTGAATTCATCATAATTACACTCCCGGTCTTCATAATCACCCTCAGCATTATCCCATTTCAATTTCCGACGCTCGGTGCAACAGCTTGGCTCGCCCTGCGTTCCCGATTACGTCTTATTACCTGACCAACGCATTCCAATAATTACATCTATCAGCCCATTTCTCAATTCTTATTCTTGATTTGCCGTTTCCTCTCGGTTCTTTTTTTTTCCTTTCTTTCTTTTTAAATCAAATCTTCCCATGCGTTTATTTCATATTCCGAAGTTAATGTTAACGTTAACGCATTCAACATTTACTAAAAAAATAAAAAAAGATGTAAAAAAAATCGAGCTATCTCAACATCAAGGATTCGTTGCTTCGACCCCAATTGCCTCAAAATGCAAGGTCTTCATAACTAATCTCCCGCCAGTATCTGATGGTTTTCAAGTAGTCATTTCCACCTCGTGTTAAATGGCGTTTCACTCACAGCGACTCCGCTTTTGAGAGCGAAGAGAAAAAAATACAGGAAAAGAAAAGAAAAGAAAAAAAATTGTATCACCAGTAATTTTCCCAAACCACATGCTAACCTCCCGAAAACACGTGTTTCAAAATATGCGAATTTCGGACACCACGAGGCCTAAAATCCCAATATTTTCTCCTTTCCCATTTGTAAAATTTCTATCTCCTTTATGGAAAAAAATAATAAATCCCAGGAGCAAATAACTGTTGCCTAGTAATCGCTCTCGGTCTATAACGAAAAATGTATAAAATTAATATACCCGATTACAAAAGGCAACGCGTATACATTACGGTTATTTAGCAACAAGATAATGATCACTTGTCAACTACAGCTCCTTAATAAGATATATTACGCATCTACTTCAACTTTTTTAAGCTCAAAAAAAGAAAAAAAAGGAGAGGGGAAAACGAAGAAAAAAACATGCATTTGGAGCTTAATTCGAGTGAGGAAAAGCTTCGAAAATGCGGCCACAACATGACTCTTGTTAAAAGGAAGGTTATTCATCATTTGTTCAAAAAATCAAAAAATCTTGTGGAGTTTATTCAGCCCGACATCATTCTTTTATCCTCTTTTGCAAGTGAGAAAGAGGGAGGGAGGGAGGGTGGGAGAGGGGGAGGGGGAGGGGGGAGGACAGAGGGAGAGGGAGAGGGAGAGGGAGGAAGGTAGGGTGAGGGGGTGGAGGGAGGAGGAGAAAGGGAGAGTGAAAGAGATGTAGAGAGAGAGAGAGAGGAGAGAGAGAGAGGGAGGGAGAGGGAGGAGGAGGGAGAGGGAGAGAGGAGAGAGAGAGAGAGAGAGAGAGAGAGAGAGAGAGAGAGAGAGAGAGAGAGAGAGAGAGAGAGGTGAATTGAGATATATATAGAGAGACAGCCAGAGAAAGAGAGAGAGAAAGAGATATGGAGGGAGGGAGGGAGGAGGAAAGGGGGAGGAGTGGAGAGGAGAGGTAGGAAAAGAAAAAAGAGAGAGAGAGAGAGAGAGAGAGAGAGAGAGAGAGAGAGAGAGAGAGAGAGAGAGAAGGTGGGAAGATATATATAGAGAGCAGACAGAGAAAGAGAAAAGAGAGAAAGGGAGGAGCAAGAGGAGGTGCGGAAGAAAGGGGAGGGAGAGAGGGAGAGGAAGAGGAAGAGAGAGAGAGAGAGCGAGAGAGAGAGAGAGAGAGAGAGAGAGAGAGAGAGAGAGAGAGAGAGAGAGAGAGCCGGACAGACAGACAAACAGACAGAGAAACAAAGAAAGAAAAAGAGAAAGTGAGACCAAGGTATACCGCACTGATAAGAAAAAATATATATAACGAAACAAAATGGCGACAAAGAGCGAAGGAACATAAAAATCCCCGCCGAGCATTAATTTCTTACGGGTCCGAGTGTAAGCGCAGGATAACAGCGCGGAAATATGTGATTAAGCTAATTTCCGACAGAGTCCGTACTCCCATTTAGCCACTTACAACCACTTTGCACCGCGGATTATCACGGTGTTAGATCTTCCATCGGATCAGCCACTGCGGTCCTTCGCCTTCGCCACTCGCCGCTCGTCGTCGCCAGTCGCCCTTCGCAAAAGTCAGTTGCTAGTCGCCAGTCGCCCTTCGTAATCGTCAGTTGCTAGTCGCCAGTCGCCCTTCGTAATTGTTAGTTGCTAGTCGCCAGTCGTAATTGTTAGTTGCAAGTCGCCAGTCGCCCTTCGCAAAAGTCAGTTGCTAGTCGCCAGTCGCCCTTCGTAATAGTCAGTTGCTAGTCGCCAGTCGCCCTTCGCAATCGTCAGTTGCTAGTCGCCAGTCGCCATTCGTAATCGTCCGTTGTTAGTCGCCAGTCGCCCTTCGCAATCGTCAGTTGCTAGTCGCCAGTCGCCCTTCGCAATCGTCAGTTGCTAGTCGCCAGTCGCCCTTCGCAATCGTCAGTTGCTAGTCGCCAGTCGCCCTTCGCAATCGTCAGTTGCTAGTCGCCAGTCGCCCTTCGCAATCGTCAGTTGCTAATCGCCAGTCGCACTACGTAATCGTCAGTTGCTAGTCGCCCTTCGTAATCGTCAGTTGCTAGTCGCCAGTCGCCCTTCGCAATCGTCAGTTGCTAGTCGCCAGTCGCCCTTCGCAATCGTCAGTTGCTAGTCGCCAGTCGCCCTTCGCAATCGTCAGTTGCTAATCGCTAGTCGCCCTTCGCAATCGTCAGTTGCTAATCGCCAGTCGCCTGCGCAATCGTTTCAAGTTGCCAGTCGCCCTTCGTAATCGTCAGCTGCTAGTCGCCAGTCGCCCTTCGCAATCGTCAGTTGCTGGTCATGATCGCCAGGTCGTTCATGCAATCCGATCAGTTGCTAGTCGCCAGTCGCCCTTCGCAATCGTCAGTTGCTAATCGCTAGTCGCCCTTCGCAATCGTCAGTTGCTAATCGCCAGTCGCACTACGTAATCGTCAGTTGCTAGTCGCCCTTCGTAATCGTCAGTTGCTAGTCGCCAGTCGCACTACGTAATCGTCAGTTGCTAGTCACCGTCGCCAATCGCCCTTCGTAATCGCCAGTCGCCAGTCGCCGTCGCCAGTCGCCCTTCGTAATCGTCAGCTGCTAGTCG
>NC_091571.1:8341866-8346866 GCF_042767895.1 Penaeus vannamei | reverse complement strand
AAATAAAAAAAACAGAAACCAAAAACACAGAAAACACAAAATTATTAATAATCGCGACATAAATAATAAAAATCACAATCGTCGTTCGAGAAAGAGAAAAATAAGGCTCATCATTACTCTACGTGAGCTAACTCGAGGTGCTTTTATCTTGTGATTATCTGATTGGCCGGCGAGTAATGCTGGCCAATCAGGCTCTGATTTACCGCAACCGTGAACTTTCCATGTGGACGTACGTGTGTGGGGGGAAGGGGGGGAGGAGCAGGGGGCATTGTGTGGGGGAGAGGGGGAGGAGAGCAGGAGGGCGTGTGTGTGGGGGGGAAGGGAGGAAAGGTGTGTGTGGGGAGTGAGAGTGGAGGAGATAGGAGGAGAGTGTGTGGGAGGAGAAGGGGCGTGTGTGTGGGGGAGGGGCGTGTATTTGTGGGGGGAGAGGTGTGTGTGTGTGTGTGTAGATGGATGATTCATTGATTGATTAAGTGAGTTCGTGCTTGTGTTGAAAACAAAATCTAAACCGTGCATAACACAGAGAGAGAAAGAAGAAAAAAACAACAACCGCCTTACCAGCACAAACAATCACACATCCCCCCCCCATTCCCTCCCCCTCTCTCCCCACTTACACACTAACTCCTTCAAAAGAATTTGCAAGAACACCACTTAATTCCCGGCAATTTTCAGACAGAAACTCGGCAGCGGGTGTCGATATGGCGTCGAATCCGTCCAGTCATGGTCGATTTCCAAACAAACTGCTAATCTTGGATAGAAAGGGGCTTAATTGGAGCTAATTTTCGCAGCCATTTCGTATTCAGCGCCGATGTGACCCACAACTCGTGTCTTCCTGATATTGTGTGGAATTATCACTTTTGGTTCGTGTTCCCTTCTTCCTTTCGCTAAATACGGCCATGTGTATATTCTCTCTCTCATTTTCCCTTCCTCCCTCATGCCCTTTCTTCCTTCTCCCTTTCTCCCTTCCTTTCTCCACCACTCAATTTCTCCCTCCCGCCCTTCTTTCCTATTTTTCTCCCTCCATCTATAAATTCCTTTCTCTCTTCCTCCTCCCTCCCTCCATCTATCCATCAAATTCTTCTCTCCTCCATCACCTCCCTCCCTCGATCCATCCTTCAACCCCCCCTCCATCACTCCCTCCCTTGATCTTCTCAAACTCACCCTTTCTCTTTCTTTCACACCCTTCTCTCTCTCTCTCTCTCTCTCTCTCTCTCTCTCTCTCTCTCTCTCTCTCTCTCTCTCTCTCCTCTCTGTTTTTTGCTCTCTCTCTCTCTCTCTCTCCCTCTCTCTCTCTCTCTCTCTCTCTCTCTCTGTTTTCTCTCTCTCTCTCTCTCTCTGCTTTTCCTCTCCTCTCTCTCGCTCTCTGTTTTCCTCTCTGTTTCCTTTCTGTTTCTCTCTCTCTCTCTCTCTCTCTCTCTCTCTCTCTCTCTCTCTCTCTCTCTCTCACTCTCTCTCTGTTTGTCTCTGTCTCTTTCTGTTTGTCTGTCTGTCTCTCTCTGGTAATTGAAGAATCCCTCGCCCAGACATGGCCTCCACCAGGCCTCTTTCCTCTCTTCTTGTCTCTGTTTTCTCTCTGTTTCCTTTCTCCTCTCTGTTTTCCTCTCTCTTTCGTGTTTTCCTCTCTCTCTCTGTTTTCACTCCTCCGACGTTCTTTTTCTTTCTCTTCTTCCCCTCTGCTACTTCTTTCTTTCTCTCTACCCTCTCTCTCCTTCTCTTCTCTCTCTTCTCCTTTGTCCTCTCGACCTTCCTCCTCATCTCTACCCTTACCTTCCTCTCTTCTCCTTCTCTCTCCTTCCTCCGATTCTCCCTCTCTCTCTCCTCCATTCTCTCTCTCTCTCTCTCTCTCTCTCTCTCTCTCTCTCTCTCTCTCTCTCTCTCTCTCTCTGTTCACTCCTCTCCCTCCTTTCCTCTCTCTCTCTCTTCCTCCTTCCTCCCACCACCTCCTCTCTCTCTCTCTCTCTCTCCTTCCTCTCTCTCTCTCCTTCCACCACTCTCTCTCTCTCTCTCTCTCTCTGTTTGTCTCTGTCTCTTCCTCCTTTGTTTAAGCTGTCTGTCTCTCTCAACATTCGCTCGCCCATAAAAAAAGAAACAATTCGTATGTATACCTGGTAGTTCCCCCACACTGGGCCTGGAGTCAACAGCTGGGGAACTATACCCACTTCAGAGTATTTGAGGTGTTTGAGAAGAGAAGAGGGAGGGAGGGTGAGGAAAGAGAAGGGGAAGAGGGGAAGGGATGAGGAAAGAGAAGGGGAAGAGGGGAAGGGGTGAGGAAAGAGAAGGGGGAGAGGAGAGGGGAGGGTGAAGAAAGAGAAGGGGAAGAGAGGGAAGAAGAAGAAAAAGAGGGAAAAAGGGGGAGAGAAGAGGGTGGAAGAGAAAGGCAGAGGGTTGGGAGGTGGAGGAAGAGAAGAAGAGACAAGGTAAGGAAAAAAGAAAGGAAGAGGTGGAAGGGAAGGCAGAGGAAAGAGAAGGGGAGAGGGAGGGAGAAAGAGAAGGGGAAGAGGGGAAGGGGTGAGGAAAGAGAAGGGAAAGGGTGAGGAAAGAGAAAGGGAAGAGGGGAAGGGTGAGAAAAGAAGGGGAAAAGGGGAGGGGGTGAAGAAAGAGAAGGGGGAAGAGGGAGGGAAAAGGAGGGGGCAGCCAGGTGAAGAGGCCAGAAGAGAAGAGAGGAAAGAGGGAAATAAGGGAGGGAGAAGGTAAGGAGGGATGAAGAAGACGTCGAGGACAGCCACATGGTGCATAGAGAGATAAGAAGGAGAAAGAGGGAAGGGGAAGGAAGGGAGAGTAAGAGGAAGGAAAAGGAGGATGAGAGAAGTGGAGAGGAGGGGAGGAACTGGTGTGGGGAGATGATAGGGAAAGGAAAAGAAAGGAAGGGAGGAGTGAAACAGAGGAAAGGAAAGGAAGGGAAGGAGAGAGAGAGAGAGAGAGAGAGAGAGAGAGAGAGAGAGAGAGAGAGAGAGAGAGAGAGAGAGAGAGAGAGAGAGAGAGAGAGAAGGGGGCGGTAGGGGTAGTCCTGTAAACAAAACGAAAGGCTAGAGACAGAAAATAAAAATGTAACAAGCACAACCGAGAAATTAATAAGCAAACATCTATTAATGTAGTTAGTACAATAATCTCAAAAACAAAACAATCAGAACAAAAATGAATAAAAAAAGGACACAAAATCAATAACAAACAGACAGAAATTGAAGAATCAATTTGGCCTAGCATTGATGAGCCTCCAAAGAAAACAGACAAAAAATCCTCCCCCCGCTAATTATCACTTCCTGTCGATCCTAGACCCTCATACTCTCCCTATACCAGGTACGGCTCTCCTAACCATTTCCACTCCCTTCCTTTTGCCACTGGGAGGGGAGATGAGGGAGGGAGGAAGGGAGGAGGAGGAGGAGAAGGGGAGGAGGAGGGAGGCAAGAAGGAGGGAGGAGGGGAGGGAGAAGGGAGGAGAGAGGGAGAGGGGAGGAGGGAGGAGGAAGAGAGGGGAGGAGAGAGTTGAGGCAGCAGGCGAAGACGCGAAGTGAGAAGGAGAAGAGGGAAAAGGGAGAGACGAAAGGGAGGGGAGTGGAGAAGGGAGGGACGAAAGGTGGGTAGGGAAAAGGAATTGACGATAGATGGAAAGGGAGGGATAGTTAAAGAACGCGAAAGGGAAGGGCGGGCGAAGAGGAGGGGGAAGGGAGAGGAGGGAGAAAGGAGAAGGGAGGGGAAACATGGGAGGGGAGGGGTGAGGGGGGCGGGGCCACTAGCAGCAACGTTAGCACCAGGTTGCAAAATGGTTCCCGCATTAGCGACCCCATGACGTACGGCAGTGCAAATCTTAATTATGTACCAACTTTCCTCCTCCTCCTCCTTTCTTCTTCTTCTTCTTCTTCTTCTTCTTCTTCTTCTCCTTCTCCTTCTCCTTCTCCTTCTCCTTCTCCTTCTCCTTCTTCTCCTCCTCCTCCTCCTCCTCCTCCTCCTCCTCCTCCTTCTCCTTTCTTCTCCTTCTCCTTCTCCTTCTCCTCCTCCTCCTCCTCCCTTCTCCTCCTTCTCCTTCTCCTTCTCCTTCTCCTTCTCCTTCTCCTTCTCCTTCTCCTCCTCCTCCTACTCCTCCTCCTCCTCCTCCTTCTCTCCTTCTCCTCTCCCTTTCTCCTTCTCCTTCTCCTCTCCTTCTTCTCCTTCCTCCTTCTCCTCCTCCTTCTCCCTCTTTCCTTCGTCCTTGTTTTCCTTTACTCCTTCTTTCCTCCTCCTCCTCCTCCTCGTTGTTCTTCCTCCCTGTTCCTCCTCCGACGTTCCCCTTTTTCTTTCTCTTTCTTCCTCCTCTTGCTACTTCTTTCTTTATCAGCTACCTCCCTCCTTTCCCTTCTCCCTCTCCCCTGTCCTTCTCTTGACCCCTTCCTCCTCTTCTCTTCCCTTCTCCTCTTCTTCTCCTCTCCTCCCTCCTCCTCCTTCTCTCTTTCCTCCTCCTCCTCCTTCTTCTTCTCCTTCTCTCCTCCTCCTTCTTCTCTCCTTCTCCTCCTTCTCCTCTCCTCCCACCTCCCCTTCTCCTCCCTGCCTCTCCTTCCTCCCACCACCTCCCTCTCCCCCTCCTTCCTTCCTCTCCTCCTTCTCTGCTTCCTCCCCCCACCTCCCTCTCCCTCCCCTCTCTCCTCCATGCCCCTCTCATCCCCTCCCCCTCCTCATCTTCCTCCCACCACCTCCCTTCACCTTTCCCCTCACTCCTTCTCTCCTGCCTCCTCTACCCCCCTCTCTACCTCCTCCTCATCCTCTTCAGCCATTCGTGTGAGCCCATAAAAAAAGAAACAATTCTGCATGTATGTCTTTCGTTAGCGCTCCCTCGCACACCCCGGCCTGAGTCAACAGCTGGGGAACTATACCCACTTCGGGAGACGTCGAGGGCAGCCAGGAAAATGGGAGGAACATATGGGAAGGGGGAAAAAGGATATGGAAAGAGTAAGCAGAGCGGGAAGTAGGAAGGGTGAGGCTAAAGAGAGAGAGGGAGAGGATGGATTTGGGGTGAGAAAGAAGAGAGG
>NC_091571.1:8319366-8321866 GCF_042767895.1 Penaeus vannamei | reverse complement strand
TCTGTTTTCTTTCTGTCTGTATGCCTCTGTCTGCCTGTCTGTGTCTGTCTTTCTCTGTCTCCCCCTCCGTCTCTTTGTTTCCCCCTCCGTCTCTCTCTCTCTCTCTCTCTCTCTCTCTCTCTCTCTCTCTCTCTCCTCTCTCTCTCTCTTCCTCTCTTCTCTCTCTCTCTCTCTCTTTCGATCCCCCAAATACCTCCCCTTCACTTCTTGAAATAATCAATAAAATCAGAATCACTTTCTTCTTCTTTGCTCCTCCTCCCGACCTTTATCGCCTCTCCGTCATCTCTCCCCGCCATCCATCAATCCTCCCCTGTCTATTATCCGGACTATCCATCCTCCTCAATCCATCTACCCTCCCCCCCCCTTTTGCAACAGAGTGGACAACAATCAATGCAAATGGCGAAGAGAATAATTAAGTCGATAATCCAACACACACACAAAAAAAATCATAATTGCGATGCTAATTATCTGTCGGCCGATTATGATAATTATCCGTTACCTTCACGCTCGAGCTAACACTACAAAAACAAAGTCAATTATCCGTGTGAAGGACGCCGAGCCGCCCGAACACACGAGATTATTAAACGGATGATGCAAAATGAATTGGACGCGATCGCGGACGCACGGGCGCGCAACCTGCTTTCTCCTCGAGCTGTGCAAGAGGTGAGGCGAGGAGGCAAGGAGGCGAGAGGGAGAAGAGGCAAGGAGGCGAGAGGGAGGAGAGGCAAGGAGGCGAGAGGGAGAGGGAGAAGAGGCGAGTAGACGAGAGAGACCAAAGAGGCGAGAGGGAGGAGAGGCAAGGAGGCGAGAGGGAGAGGGAGAAGAGGCGAGAAGGCGAGAGAGACCAAAGAGGCGAGAGGGAGAAGAGGCAAGGAGGCGAAGAGGCGAGGCGAGAGGGAGAAAAGGCAAGGAGGCGAGAAGGCGAGAGAGACCAAAGAGGCGAGTAGGCGAGAGGGAGAAGAGGCAAGGAGGCAAAGAGGCGAAGAGAGAGGGAGAAAAGGCAAGGAAGCGAGAAGGCGAGAGAGACCAAAGAGGCGAGAAAGCAAGGAGGAGAGGAATGAAATCGAGCCGAGGAGGCAAGTGGATGACGGACTGCGATCGCATTTTGTTTAGTCGCACGTCGGTTGTAGGTCGTTTCGCTGGTCGTCTGCATCGTTGTAAGACGTTTTTGTGAAGTTCAGGAATAGAGGCGCTTGGGAAAGTAAGAATAATGGTAGTGCCATTGCCAAAATATTAAGAATAATGATAATAATAATGGCAAATAAACAAAAACAAACAAAATTACAGATAATGATAATATCAACTATAACCAAACCAACGAAAAGGACGTCTACATCAAGTGTTGATAACAACTACACCAATCACAACTATCACAACCACCACAACAACAAAGATAAAAAAATATATAAAAAAAGTAAAAACGACAATACTTACCCCCCTTAAAAAAAAAATACTTACCCCCCCTTCAAAAAAAAAGGTCATAACGGAACTAAATAATTGAACAAACATCCCACGCGTCGCCCCCCTGTTTATGCAAGCCCGGCGGGGACCCTGGTATGCACGTTGATGATGCAAGAATCTCTGCAGGAACGCCGATCTAGAACAAGCATCCTTAAAAACTGGCCTCCTCCCATTTACAGCTTGTGGGTGACACTAATTGTCAAAATGAGACTCGTAAAGCTCTTCACGAGAAAATGTTTTCACGGTTCAAGGACGTGAGGCGGCTGGGGAATCGGCGGCGAGTGCGCACGCTGCACGCAGATTATGTGCGTGCGGAGGGTACTAAGGGGAAGTGCGGTCGAGATACACCGGGGTTTGTGTGTGTATGGATTAAATGCAGCCGACCTGTGCAGTGTGCGTGCATATTCGAGCGAACGGTACACTCATGAATGAGGGAATTATGAAAATCCACTTTTATATATAAATGCATGCATGCAGACATACGAATGTGTGTGTGTGTGTGTGTGTGTGTGTGTGTGTGTGTGTGTGTGTGTGTGTGTGTGTGTGTGTGTGTGTGTGTGTGTGTGTGTGTGTGTGTGTGTGTGTGTGTGTGTGTGTGTGTGTGTGTGTGTGTGTGTGTGTGTGTGTGTGTGTGTGTGTGTGTGTGTGTGTGTGTGTGTGTGTGTGTGTGTATGTGTACATCTATATAGAGACTTATATACACACATATACACACACACATACGTACATATGCCTGTATACGCATATATGTGTGTGCGCCTGCGATTATCATATCTGCTTGTGCGTGTAAGTGAAAGTTCATGATTAGCATAACCAAAATCATTTATTCAAATTACCCTACAATGCTTCTGCCAATCCATACCCTTGGCCCACCGTCCCTAATCGAACATATCCATCTGATAATCCACCTTTTCCAATGACAAAAAAAATTATAAGTAAATGAATGAATCGAAGGATAGATGAATGGATGGGTGAGTGGGTGGGTGGGTGTATGGATGAATGGGTGAGTGGAAGGATGGATAGATAGATGGGTGAGTGG
>NC_091571.1:8271866-8276866 GCF_042767895.1 Penaeus vannamei | reverse complement strand
TTCATTTATCCCTTTTCTTTTTATTTCATTTATTATTATTATATATATATATTTTCTTGTTCATGTCTCTATTTTCGGACATTCTTGCCTTTATCAGTTTATTTTTTTCTCTTTTTTAATCTCCTCTTCCTCAGTCTCTCCTTTAATCATTAGTTTATCCTTCTATCAATTTCTGTTTCGTCTTGCTTTCCTCTTCATGTCTTCCTTCTTTCTTCCTAATCCTCTCTTCCTCCTCTCCTTGATTCTTTTATTATTGCTCCTTCTTATCACCTTCCTCTTCCATCTCCTCTTTCTCTTCCTCTGGCTCCTCTCTACAATGCTTGTTCGTCTTCTTCGTATATATCTTCTTCTTTCCTCTTCTCATTCGTCTTCTTCGTATATATCTTCTTCTTTCCTCTTCTCCTTCGTCTTCTCCTCCGTCCCATTTTCCTCCTCCTTCTCCACTTTCTCTTCTCTATTCCCCTCCCTTTCCTCTTCCACTCCTTCCCCCCCCTCTCAAACCTGGACCTCCTTATCTTTGTATTTTTTCTCCTTCTTCTTCTTCTTTTTTTAACTCCTTGCCTCTTTTCCTCAAGTTATCTGCATTTTGTTTACCGCTCGAAGGGCTGGCGAAGCAAGAGGCTACATTAGCGACCCCGCCTTTGTTTGTGCACGTGTTGTCTCTCGGTCTGCCCCCTCTCCCTTACCCCCTTCCCCCTCCTTAACCCCTCTTTCTCCCCTCTGCCCCCTACTCCTCCTAACCCCTCTTTCTACCCTCTACCCCCTACTCCTCTCAACCTCTCTTTCTCCCATCCCCCTACTCCTCTCATCTCCTCTTTCTCCCCTCTACCCCCTACTCTTCCCTCTCTACCCTACCCCTACCCCTTTAGCCCTACCTTCCCCTTTCCCCCCTACCCTCCCCCTCTTCTCTTATCATTCCACCCCTTCCCCTTCTCCCTCTTCCCCCTATCCTTCCACCCCTTCCCCTTCCCCCTTTACCCCTTCCCCCCTCCCACCCTTTCCTCAGACAATAACTGGCTTGGGGATTTATCAGAAAATAAACAGAAGGGAGAAGAAATCGTAAAAAAAATGAAAGAAAACGGGAAAAATACATACAAAATGGACAAAAAAATTGTATAAATGTTTCGTCAAGGATGAGTTCGTCTGAATGAGTCTACACTCTGAATTCTACCCGCTGTGTTTGTGTTTGTTTGTTTGTGTGTCTGTGTGAGCCTTTTTCTTTCTCTGTTTGTGCAACTTACTACCGTCCTTATATTCACGGAGATAATACCATAAACATTAGGATATCTACATTTCTTAATACATCACATGTATCTTCATACATTATATCTTAATATTAAGCTTTTTATTAATCAATTAATTAATTAATAATAATAATTAATTAACATCTTAATTAATAATCTTAATACCACACATGAAAAATTATTCATAAATATGTGAATGTATACATATATTCCTGTTTATTTCTCTGGTCACTAATAATGCTATTTTATTTGAACCACTGATACTATTACTACCACTATTACAATTACCACTATTACTCCTACTCTTACTACTACTACCGTTATTGCTTCCACTGCTACTGCTACTGCTGTCTAGACTACCATTTCTACGATTACTCCTGCTGCAACTGCTACTACTAGTAATAATAACAATGGCACTGAAGTATTATCAATAATTTGAGCAATTATATCCGATATACTTATCATTACCATTACTGCTATCAATAATATTCTTATCAATATCATAACCTCCAGTAGCATTAGTCAAAGTTGATTCAATAATGAAAGAAAGAAAAAAGGCAGAAACTCGGTAGTCCATCTCCAGGCCCGCCCACACACAAACAATCACTCAGCCTCTCCACCGCCCACGCCCGCGCCGACTCGAGCTGTCCCTAAGCGAATATTTATCGCGATAATTTCAGGCGGCGGCGACGAGCCCGGCGAACAACGGCGGCCGAGCTCTACACAAGGAATCGATATATCATCGTCAGCGAAGCCCCGTCCGTGACTGCCCATGCGGCCGGGGTATAAGGCGCACGAATACACGATCGGCACGTCTGGGCGCCGGCTGACCCGCGGGCGTATGGGCGTAGGTCGCGCCTCGCCTGAACGGGAGCGCCGCCCTTACCGACGTGGGTGGTTCGCCTTCCTCCTGCCCCGACGGCCGCAAGGAGAGTGTATTGATAGATCCAAATGTATGAGGTGATAACTGCCATGACAATTATGGGTGAAAATATCCGCAAAAAAGTATCAAGCGCTGGACCTTAATAAATCACCGGGTTTATCACTATGATGGCCAATTTGCAAGAATTCGTGGCGCGAAAGAGCGCGCCCAAGAAGCTGCCGCACAGGGGCTGGGAACACTGCCGAAAATCCGCCTCGTGCCCTATGGGTTATGACCCTTAGCGGCCGCCCCTGATATGACATGTCACTCGAGGGCGCCCCTATAGACATGGGCTGAATGAGGGGCTTCGCGGGCGTGAAGCGCAGGATGGCATCCCCCTCATCACTCATTTGTCTCGCTCTGGCAGCCGGGGAACCGAATCTGCCCGAAATCCGACCTAAACCCTTATATCCACAATACCAAAGCGGGACCGCCCACAAAGTCGCCGTGTGGCTGTTCTGATTAAACCGATTTTACACCCTGTCGCCAATCGGTGCCGAAAGTGTCGCCGATTGCAATCAAAATCGCGCTAATTGCATGCAACGGACCATTAATCTTAACTGGCATATGACCAACATTAGACTTGTACCTCAGTCAGAGATTTCTTCGTTCGGCCAAAAACAAATGTTAACAAGAATCAGGAACATGCTTCACTGCATAATTCCGCATCTAAGACGAATTTTAAGAAATGTGAAGTGCCGCTTATATTCAAGATACGAAACGGATATGCAGGTAAATAAATGCATGACATTGTTTGTGGTATGTGCGAGCCAATGTCTGCCTTTATGTTTGTGTGTATGCATTGTATATCTAATTTATGTATAGATACTGATATATCATAAATCATATATATATACAGTATATATATATATATATATATATATATATATATATATATATATATATATATATATACATATATATGTATGTATGTAAGTATATATGTATGATGTATGAATGTGTAAATATAATATAGATAGATAGATAGAGAGAGGGGGGAGAGAGAGAGAGACAGAAAGATTATTAATAATGATTAAGTCAGCTCCTCCGGGCGATGCACCACCCTCCCTCCCCCCCCCTCCCCACCCGAGAACAAAAGCAGCCCAAAAATAACAGTCGAGAACAAACACCAAGGCGGCCGAACAACCACATCATACGACGCTTAAGACCTCGCCGATGCATCTACACGCTTGAATATAAACATGGATCGGTTTTACGAGATGTGTTTGCGCAGTAACGAACACCTTAACAATGCAACGCAACGAATTTAAAATACATCCGCGGCAACGGCACCCTCCCCCCCTCCCCCTCCCCTACCCCTTCATCCATTCCCTCCCCGACCCCTTTTCCCCTAACCCCCCCCCTAAAGTATCCCCCTATCCTCTAATCCCCCTTCTTTATGTACCCCCTAACTCCCAACATCCCCATTCTACCCCCTATTCCCTTCCCCATCCTCATCCCTATCCAACCCCCAACCCCCGGCCCTATCCAACCCCCATACCCCCGCTTCTATCCATTCCCTTCACCATCCTCATCCCTATCCAACCCCCACCTCTATCCAACCCCCAACCCCCGCCCCTATCCAAACCCAACCCCAACCCCCAACCCCCCGCCCCTATCCAAACCCAACCCCACCCCTATCCAACCTCCCTAACCCCCCACCCTTACCTCTACACCGAACTCCCCCGCCCCGCCCCGCCCCCCCCCCTCACGCCAACCACCCCTCTTCGCAACCTCCCTGCAACCTCCAGCCTCGCCCCCACCCCTCACGCCAACCACCCCTTTTCGCAACCTCCCTGCAACCTCCAGCCTCGCCCCCACAGCCTCGCAACGCACGCCCTCACGCCAACCACCCCTTTTCGCAACCTCCCTGCAACCTCCTTGCAACCTCCAGCCTCGCCCCCACGGCCTCGCAACGCACGCCCGAGCCCGCTACCGGCCATCAACGCGTCTCTAAACCAAAACAGCATTACCATATTTCACCGGCGACAATAAAAAGGCTAAACTCTACATCAGAATATGCATTATAGCGCCATAAAACAACTACGGTTTACAATGAAGATAAAACGGGAACGGTTCAAAAAGCCCCCCCCCCTCTCCGCCTCTCCCCCCTTCGACCCCCGACCCCCTTCTCTCTCTCTCTCTCCCCCCCCCCCCCTTCCCTGGTCATGCTGCCGCCGACTCGCGCTTCTTTTGTTCGCCGATTCGCACAAAGGGGGAAGGAATTACGCTCCCCTCTTCGCCTCTCCGTACTGCGTCCTTGTTATTAAGGCTGATCTCCTTACTCGCACCCTCTCTTTCATTTGCTGTTTCTTTGTTTTTTCTTCGCCTTCTTCTTTTTCTTCGGTGTGCTCGTGATTATTTTCGTTATTTATTCACTTTCTTTCTTTCTCAGACTTTCTCATTCTTCCTTCACCTCTGTCTGTCTGTCTGTCTGTCTGTCTGTCTGTCTGTTTGTCTGTCCCTCTCTGTATGTCTCTCTCATTCTCCTTTATGCTGATCTTCTTACTCGCACCCTCTCTTTCATTTGCTGTTTTTTTTTCCTCTTCTTTTTCTTCGGTGCTCGTGATTATTTTCGCTATTTGTTCGCTTTCTTTCTTTCTCAGACTTTCTCATTTTTCCTTCACCCCTGTCTGTCTGTCTGTCTATTTGTCCCTCTCTGTATGTCTCTCTCATTCTCCTTTCTGCTGATCTTACTCGCACCCTCTCTTTCATTTGCTGTTTCTTTTTTCCTCTTCTTCTTTTTCTTCTTTTTCTTCGGTGTGCTCGTGATTATTTTCGTTATTTATTCACTTTATTTCTTTCTCAGACTTTCTCATTCTTCCTTCACCTCT
>NC_091571.1:8264366-8266866 GCF_042767895.1 Penaeus vannamei | reverse complement strand
TAATTTTTTTAAAAATAAGGTGTCTTCAAGATTTGTTTGAGAAAAAAAAAAAATTCCAAAGAAAAAACGAGAGAAGAAAAATATCTCAGATTATTCTAAAAAACGAAATTCCGATGCAATTCCAACTTGTGTGAGAAGAGAAAGAAAGAAAAAAAAACAACCTTAGCTTCAAGACCACCAAGGCATTCAGGAAAACAGAAGCACCAGGTAACTTTAGCATAAGAAAAAGAAAGGTAACTTCAAAGTAATTTGAAACTCGTCCGATGGGCTAAGCCAGAAAACACCATCATGATCGTAAAATTTTATAGCAAATACCAGTCAATACCAGTTTAAGAATGATCTAAATATTCAAAAACCAACCTGGCGAGGGGGGGGGGAGTTAAGGGCAAGGGGGGGAGGGACTTGAGGGGAAGGGGGAAAGGCTTCAGGGTAAGGGGAGGGGCTTAAGGGGAAGGGGAGAGGGAAGAGACGAAGAAGGATGGATGGAGAGGGAGAAAAGGGAGAGAAACGGGAGAAGGCACATGGGAAGGGGGAAATGAGAGGATCAAATGGAAGAGATGAAGTAGAGGGAAGAGGGAAGGGGAGAAGGAGGACGACGAAGAAAGGCAGAATGAGAAAGAAGGGGATAAGGAAGGGCAGGCGAGAAGGGAGAAGGAAACGTAGGGGGAAACAGGACTTAAATGTAGGCATATTTCCTTGACTGATAAAACAATCGTTATATCACCATATAAATAATATCTTCGTCACCGCAAAAGTACAGGATAAAAGACAATAATTAATACTCTTTTTTTCACATGATCTAACCAAACAACCGCAAAAACTACATATCAGCATGCGAATCCCAAACATACCGAGATAAACAAAGCAATAAATAGAAAAATTTACAATCACAAACAACACCACAGAAACTCCGGATACACAAAGAAAGAGTAACAGAAATTCCTCAAACAAAGCACAAAGGTTACGAAAAAAAAACTATTCTCGGGCAAAAACAAAAGAATCTTAGATATCTGCCACAAGCACAAGCGAATGTACACATGCATACAGACACACAAACACGCACACATGCAAACACACACACTTGCAAGCAGCTGGCAAGCAGCGCCACCCTAACTGTTTCTTCCAACTAGCCATAAATTTCCTTATAAATAGCACTATCCTTCACTTCACCCTGAAGACTCGCAAGGGGACAGAATGCATAAACACGCCCCCCCCAAAAAAAAAAAAAAAAATGAATAAAAAAATAGTCACTGAAAAAAACATCAAAACTCGTCTCATGTTACTAAATAAAAACATTAAAATAGTAATGATTTGTGAATTATGATGTTCATGCTTATAATAATAATGCTAATAAATGATATGATAATATGAAAATGATAAAGACAATGATGAATAATAGCAATGACAATGACAAATAATAAGAATGAAGATATTAATATTAATAATATTAATAATAATTATTATTATTACTATTATTATTATCATCATCATTATGATTATAATCATAACAACAACAATACAAAAAACAAAATAACAACGGTATCATTATTATTATCATTATCATTATCATCACTATCATACTCATAATAACAATAACATCGACACAGGCGTCGCTCGCTGCCCCTCGGAGAACACGCCGATAAACCGCCACCTAAATGGAAAGGCGCGCCATCTTTGTTCGCGTTGTATATTCAATTAAACGAGACAGTCGGATAAAAGGAGAGGTCGAGATTAACGGTGTTCAGTTGCGTCGAAAGAACCGCCCCTTGGTGCTCCCGAGGTCCGAGCTTCTCCCAGTGTTACGTTGCATGGGAGAGAGAAAGAGAGATGGCACTGCAACGTCCCCCTTCCTCCCTCCTCCCTCCTCCCCCCTCCTCCCCATCCTCGCCCTTCCCCCTCCTCCCCTCCTCGCCCTTGCCCCTACCCTCCCTCCTTCCTTGCAACCCTCCCTCCTTTTCATTTGCATAAGAAAGGAATAAGCTTATTGCAGACATAAATTAAAAGTGGATTTTTTTTTTACAGTTGCGACCCTCACACCTGGACAGAGTTGCCAAAAATCAGATCGGGAGAAATTGCTTAGACTTTCGGCCGTTTTCAGTGACAAACGTACGTCATATGCCTCCGTTCTTTATCCACCTATTAAAAACACAAACACCCATCAATCAACAGATCAATTAATTTTGCACATCCCTTCCCACTTAAAAAAAGAAAAGAAAAAAATCAAATTCAAACGATTTTCCCTACGCAACAAAAAACGAAGCACCCTTTCCAAACCGACATAGAAAACGGAGGCAAGAAGAAAAGAGAAAATAAAATAAAAGACTCTCCGGGTTCCCATTTTCCATGAGTCGAAAACGGAGGGATGGACGAGCGAAGCCACGCGACCTTTGACCTGACCCGAGATATTCATCATATATTGTCCGCGATATATGGACCTGGCTGGTTCTAGTTAATATTACCGCGGTCCCTTATCACTCTACGGAGATCGACGGGAGAATAG
>NC_091571.1:8249366-8256866 GCF_042767895.1 Penaeus vannamei | reverse complement strand
TCTCTCTCTCCCTCTCCCTCCTCCTCCCCTTCTCTCTCTCCCTCTCTTGATCTCTCATCTTTCTTTCTTCTCTCTTTCTCTCACTTCTTTCTTCATCCCCTCCCTCCTCTCTTTCCCGACTTTCTCCCCTCCCTCACTCCCTCCATTTTTTTCCTCTCCCTCTTCCTCTTTCTCTCTCACCTTCTTTTCCTGCTCCTTCTTCCTTCTTCCCTCCCTTCCTTCCTTCCTCCCTCCCTCCCTCCTTCCTCCCTCTCTCCCTCCCTCCTTCCTTCCCCCTCCCTCCTTCTCCCTCCTTCCCCCTCCCTCCCCCCCCTTTCACTCTGCTTCCCTCCCCGCCGCCGAGCGCTCGCTAATGATCCGCGCGGCACGATATCTCCGCGCGATAACAGGGCGGCGCAGCGACCCACCGCCGGGCAAGACGTCCGTATCCGTTGGTCATTAAGAGGCTTTTCGATGTTAAATGTTCCCGGGCTCGTTTGACGGTGTTCTTTACGCCGGATGAGAAAAAAAAGAAAGAAAAAAGAAGAAAAAGGAGGAGGAGGAAGAAGAAGAAGAAAAAGAAAAAAAATATTGAGGTTCCTGTAGTGAGATCACCGTCGGGCACGCTTTTTGTCGTTTGACGGTGTTCTTTACGCCGGATAAGAAAAAAAAGAGAAAAAAGGAAAAAGGAGGAGGAGGAAGAAGAAGAAGAAAAAAAATATCGAGGTTCCTGTAGTGTGATCAACGTCGAACACGCTTTTTGCTGAATACCCGAGAAGTGATTAAAAAAGGATGAGATCATACGAGGGGTAATTGGAAAATAACAAAACGATGATCATATTGGTGGCAGCAAGAGTAATAGGAACAATCATTTTACTAAGACTTTCCTCAGAAGTAGTAGCAGTAATGACAACAGTAATAACAACCCCAATTATCATAACATTACCAAGAATAATATTATCACCCACTCTTATACTCCCCCCCCTCCAAACAATAATAACAGTAGCAATAACCGCCAATCACAATATCAACAAAACAAATAACAACAGCAGCAACGACAACAATAACAACTTAATCCCACCACCCTGGAAAATACCCCCCCCCCTCCTTAACACCGACGAAAATAAAGCTTTTTCGGAGGCGCATAATACACTAATGGCAGATTTGCAAATACTGCGCAAGGGCGAAATGTTTGTTGTTATGCGATGCAAAACAAATAAAAAATGAAGGAGATGAAAAGGAACTTTTAAAAATGGAAAAGGATGGATTTTCATGATGGTAAACATGGTTCTTAAAAACTAGACACAATGGCGAGTTTTCTGTTGGTGTCTCTAAATATAGTGGGACTAACTTGGAGAAAAAAGGAAAAGAGAGAGAGAGAGAGAGAGAGAGAGAAAGAGAAAGAGAGAGAGAGAGAGAGAGAGAGAGAGAGAGAGAGAGAGAGAGAGAGTGGAGGGGGGAAGAGAGAAGAGAGAGAGAGAGAGAGAGAGAGGGAGGGTAGGAGGGAGAGAGAGGAGGAAGAGAGAGGGAGGAAAGAGGAGAGGGAGGAAAGAGGGAGAGTGGGAGGAAAGAGGGAGAGAGGGAGGAAGAGAGGGAGAGAGAGAGGAAGAGAGAGAGAGAGAGAGAGAGAGAGAGAGAGAGAGAGAGAGAGAGAGAGAGAGAGAGAGAGAGAGAGAGAGAGAGAGGGGGGGGGGGAGAAGAGAGAAGAGAGAGAGAAGAGAGGGAGGGAGGGTAGGAGGGAGAGAGGAAGAGTGGAAAACAGAGAGAGAGAGAGAGAAGAGAGAAGAAAAAGATGAAAGAGGAAGATAAGAAAAGAGACGAAAAATCATGTCATTACACCCGAGAAAAGAAACCAAACACAACATTATAATCACAGAATATAAATCACTTGTCATCGCTTGCTTCCTATCGGCAATGTTAGCTATGATTTTAGACTTAAGACGGTGGTCGAGGATGGTACAGGAAAATATTGCCGGGGTCTCCATTGATCGAAATTGCACACGCACACAGAAAACAGCAATCTTTCTTTTCTTCTTTAATTTTCTTTTCTTTTCCTCCGTTCTTGCGATTTTCCTTCGTTCTGTCTCTCACTGCCGGGGGAGCATTGAAATCTCCCCTCTCACTGGTAGGATTTAAATGCTCGACTTAGGGTATCGATTAAACCACTCACGAAAGATTATAATTGACAAATTCCTTACTTAAGATTCCATTTATATCACTTTTATCAGACAATCGCTTCCCGATTTAATAACGGACGAAAAAAGAACTCAGTTATTATTTTCCGCAATTCCTCCTCTTCATCTTCCCATTTAAACATTAACATCCCTCAAATTCGTCCAAATCTAAAACAAGCCACATTTCTCTCTTTTTCTCCTTCTCCCTTTCGCTTTTTCTTTCTTCCTTTCTCTCTTTAATCTCCTCTTCTTCGGCCGACTCGTTCACATCCACCAAGAGCTCGTCCACTTCCTACAGCAGTTCGTTCACATCCCTTTCCACAGATCCTATCGTATAAATCACGCGTAATTGCCACAACTTTTCATTTCCTCGCGGGTATCAAGCGCTTCTTAATCTTCACGCTTATTATCGCTGCTCCTTCCAGTTGTGGGCCTTTTGCTTATTTTCGTTCCTTCCTTCCATTTTTCATTTTTCCTGGAAGTCTTTAAGAGTCGAGCAAGAGGGAGGGAGGAAGAGGAAGAAATGCGTGGGGTCCATTAAGTCATTTGCACACTAACAAATTGAACTTTGTAAACCGTTCATCACTGTTGTTGTTGCTGCTGTGACTACGACCTCATTGCTGTCATCACGTGGTCACTGCTATTATCATAATAACTACTTCCGTTATTGCTATAACAATTATCATTATCACTATCAATCTCATCGTCAATATCTCTATCATTATTATTACTATCATCATTATTTTCATTAGAAATATCATCATTATCAAGGTATCATTTTTATCATATTACTATTACTGTTTTTAATAAAATCATTACCTTAATAAAACCTACCATCAACATGAGGCAAGGGATCCCGAGCATGGCATTAAAATGAAAGTCTGTCTGACTCTACAAACAAACAAACAAACACACACACACACACACACACACACACACACACACACACACACATACACACACACATGCACACACACACATACACATACACACAAGCACACAGACACACACACACACGTTCGCCCCTTATTTTAAACGTTCGTTGATTTTTAACGGTAAATAAACTAACTTCCCAGACCCTTCGAAAGAGTGAAAGAGAGGAAGAGGGCGGGTGAAGGGAGAGGCGAGAAGGGGAAGGGAGTGAAGAGAGGGAAGAGCAAAATGATAGAAAAAGCGAGGAAAGAAAAAGGTCAAGGGGAAAGGGGAAATGAATGGGAGAATACATTATTTGGAAACAGAGACAAAATGGAAGAGAAAGGTGGAAGGAGGGTGAGGTAAGCAGGGAGGGAAGGAGGGTAAGGTAGTGATGGAAGGAAGAAGGGAATGAGTGGAAGAAGGGAGGGAGGGAGGAGGGAGGAGGGAGGAGGGAGGAGGAGGGAGGAGGAGGAGAGGGAGGGAGAGAGAGAGAGAGAGAGAGAGAGAGAGAGAGAGAGAGAGAGAGAGAGAGAGAGAGAGAGA
Source organism: Penaeus vannamei (assembly GCF_042767895.1). Lineage (NCBI taxonomy): Eukaryota > Metazoa > Arthropoda > Malacostraca > Decapoda > Penaeidae > Penaeus > Penaeus vannamei. The sequence continues at coordinate 8,253,255 of NC_091571.1, read as the reverse complement.
GAGAGAGAGAGAGGAAAAGAGAGAGAGAGAGAGAGAGAAAGGAAAAGAGAGAGAGAGAGAGAAAGACCGAAAACAGTGAAAGAGAGAGAGAGAGAGAAAGAAAACAAGAGAACATTCTTGGGCTCTGCGCCCTGCCACTTTATCTGATTCCCCGGCCAGAAATTTACACTTCCTCTTGCGCCCTTATGGAAATACACTTTACGCTTTACACTTAAAAAAAAGGAAAATGAAAAAAAGAAAAAATTCCATTCTACTCGCCTGTGTGACTGACGCATCAAGATTTACGACCCGGTCCTCTTCTTGCAATGGATCTCTTGCAATGACTGACTGGTGCATGCTAGATCTTGCCCGAGAAAACATCAATTTCTATCGGTTTTATTCTTTGACCTTAAAGAGAGGTAGAGAGAGGGGGGAGAGGTAGAGACGGGGGAGGGGAGGGAGGTAGGGAGGAAGAGGCGAAGGATGAAGGGGGGAGGGTGGAAGGAGGGAGAGAGGGAGGGAGAAGAATGGTAAGAAGGAAGGAGGAAAATTGGAGGGAGGGGAGGGAGGGGAGGAAAGAGAGAGAAGTGAGAGGAGAGCAGAGAAAAGACAGAAGAGAGAAGTGAGAGGATAGCAGAGAAAAGACAGAAGAGAGAAGTGAGAGGAGAGACCGAGAGACCGAGAGAAAGGGAGAGACCGAGGGAAAGAGAGAGAGACCGAATGAGAGAAAGAGCGAGAAACCGATTAAGATAAGAAAAAAAGAGAAAGAAAGAGAGACTAGCTACCTCAGAAAAAAAGAGAGAGAAACAAACCAAAAACAAAACCCCCCAAAAAGCGAAGGCCACGTCAACGCCCTCTCATCATAGGCTGCAGAGGTGTCGGGAAAAAAAAAAAAAAAAAAAAAAAAAAAGCGAGCGAGTGCATGTGCTTGATGGTCCTCGCCTTATACACCGTCAGCCATCAGCCATCAGCGTTTATCTCGCCAGCCTCCTCCATGATAACATAATTTAGTTTTTGGCATTTTTTCCCCCGCGCGAGATTGTCCGCAACACCTTCCCGGCGATTATGCACCAGCCCCCCCCCCCCCCCCCCCAAACGCGGATGAATAGGCACACGTACAGACGCACGGACTCTCTCTGTCTCTGTCTCTCTCTCTTTACTCTCTGTCTGTCTCTGTCTCTCTCTCTTTACTCTCTGTCTATGTCTCTCTCTCTTCTCTCTGTCTGTCTGTCTCTCTCTGTCTCTCCCTCTCGCTCCCTCTTTTCTCTTTCTCTTTCTCTCTCTGTCTGCCTCTGTCTCTCTCTCTCTCTCCCCTCTCCTCGTCGTTATCTGCCTGTCCTTCCCTTGATTGTTCCCTTGTTATCTCATTCTTCACATTTCTCACGAGTGGCTTCGGTTACCCTTCGTTTCATTATTTGACTTTGCCTTTTCTTTTCTTTTTCTTTTTCTTCTTCTTCCTTCTCTTTTGAATTGCTCTTTCTTTATTTTACACCCTCCCTTCCCTTTCATTTTCAAAGTTTTTGTGCTATTTCATATTTCTCCTAATCCCCCCGCAAAAACGAGAGAAAGAGGAGGAGGAGAAGGAGACCGGATACACGAGAAGAAAGAATGAAAAGAGAAAGAGGCTGATAAGAAGAGAGACCGGACACACGAGGCGAACGAAGGGAAAGAGAAAGAGAAGAAGAAAGAGACAGGAGGCACGAGAAGAGAGAAGGGAAATGATAAAACGAAAGAGAAAGAAAAGGAGAAGACCGGACACACGAGAAGACAGAAGGAAAACGAGAAAAAGAAAGAGAAAGACAAGAAGAAAGAGACCAAACACACAAGAAAGAAGAAAAAAATAAAAAATCAGAGAATGAAAGGCAAGATGAAGAAGAAAAATAGAAAGATCAGAGAATGGCAGGCAAGAAGAAGAAAAGGCAGGGGGGGGGAGGGGGGTCACCTACCCCCGCCCCTCATGGTTTTCTCACACGAGTGACAGATGAAAAATGAATAACCGTGATGGCGACCTTTGTCATTCAAATCCGGCCCATTCACACCTTAACGAGTGTGCAATATTGCCAAGTCGTGTGAGGACCTGGAGGCGCCGGGGTTGTAGCCATTACCGAAAACATTTGGGTCCCAAGAGCTAAATAAATTAATACTTCTGGTGAAGAAGAAGAAGAAGTAAATATATGATTTTAAAAATAAAAATGATTTTTTTTCTAAATGCAAGTATATCTAAATATCATGGGTTATCTTCTCTCCTCTTTCCCTTGCACTCTCTTGAAGTAAATATACTGTGTACATTGTTTTTTTTTATTTATCTTTTTTTTTTCTATCTCGGATCACGTACTGATTCAGCGCCCCTGACGATGATGCGTGCTCACTACACCCCGATGAGACACAAATCTGCGAAAGAACGCCAAAGAAAGAAACATCCCTCTGGGGGTTTGAAAAAGAAAAAAAAGGAAGAAAAAAAAAGAGAAAAAAAATAGAAGAGGTCTCCCGGCTAAGTTCAGGGCTCAGGGCTAGCCATTAGAACGTCGAGGCTGAGCATTTTAATGTCGAAACACCGGGGGTCGAACGGGGCCTGTCTGTTACGGCGATGGAAGGACTCCTCCCCCCCCCCTCTTCTCCTACCCCTCCTCCCTCTTCTCCTACCCCTCCCCACTCTTCCAACCACCCCTCTCCCCTCTTCCCCCCACCCCTCCCCCTCTTCCGTCTACCCCTCCCCTCCAGTGGTGCCAGCGTCAGAGGGGGGTTAAGGATGGGAGAAGGCGGAGAGGGGAAGGAAGGAGGGAGTGAGAAGGAGGGGAAGAAAGGAGGGAATGAGGGGGAGGGGGTATCCATCCTACCCTCACCCTCCCCTCGCCGCAGGGGGTAATACTCACAGGAATAACTATCCAATCCTTCAACGCGGAACCATCGTCTCCTCCACCTCTCCCCCATCACCTATCCTCCCCCCTCTTCCCCTCCTCTTACCCCTCTCTTTCTTTATCACATTCCCATCCTAATAAGGACGCCTAAAAAAGCATAGGTGTTGAGCGTCCAATCTGTAGGCTCGGGTGATGCGTGAAGTTGACATTGAGACAGAAAAGAGGAAAAAAAGGAAAGAGGGAGAGCGCGGAGAGGGAGAGGGTGGGGAAAAGAAGAGAAGAGAAGAGAAGAGAAGGGAAGGGAAGAAAAGAGAGTAGCGAGAAGTGAAGAGAAGAAAGGAGAAGAGAAATGAAAAACGTGAGAAGACACGAACATAGAAGAAAGGGAAGAGAGAAGAGAGTGAGAGAAAAAAACAACAACACGGAAATGACCTGCACAGCTGATCACTTCAGCCACATAGGGCTCTCCGACACCACACACCCAACCAGAAAATGATTACCACCGACCCAAGTCCGGCCCTTAATCCACCACCATTCCACCAATCCACCCTCTGCCCAGCTAACACAAACAAACAAACCCATTTCAAACAACACCCTGACTGCACGCTATAAAACACTAAGGACAAAACACCACGCCAGGAAACCCTTTGTGGATCCCCATCTTTTTTATCTTTATTTCTTAAATATTTTTCCCCGAAGGTGAACCAATGCAAAGATGGTTTATAAAACGACCCTGATTTACGACTGCATCTGATACGAGTTTAAAACCAATAAATAACCCTCCCCCCCCCCCCCCAAAGAGAGAGAGAGAGAGAGAGAGAGAGAGAGAGAGAGAGAGAGAGAGAGAGAGAGAGTAGAGAGAGAGAGAGAGAGGGAGAGAGAAAAGAAGAGGGAGAGAGAAAAGAGGTGAGAGGGAGACTGAGAAAGGAGAAGAAGGAGAGAGAGAAAGAGAGAGAGAGAGAGAGAGGAGAGAGAGGAGAGAGATAGAGAGAGAGAGAGAGAGAGAGAGAGAGAGAGAGAGAGAGAGAGAGAGAGAGAAAGGGGGAGAAAAA